>NC_141993.1:32471918-32646918 GCF_049901715.1 Pseudonaja textilis
TCTATTGTGTTTATATACTGTTGTTTTTGCCATTGCTGCATATTCTCCAAATTTAAGATCCCAACCAGATATTATCAGAATTGTATCTTTCTTGCAGTGCTGAGCAAATTCTTCAAATGTGTACTGACTAAATTTTCAGAATACCAGCCAGAATGTTGGAAGCATGATTGGGAAATATGAGAATTTAGAATTATAATCACATCTGGAAATTCCACATTGACAATATATAGGGTGGAATGGAGAAACTTCTTTTGAAGTGCATATTTCCATAGTAAAAGTTACTCCAGACAACTTATTTTAATATTTATCATTCAGACACAGAATGTTTAAAAACTGAAACTTTAAAAACATTTGAGATGAGTGGCTAATAAATTTAAATAAATAAGATGTGAGGCCGCAAATAAATGATTTTTGTCAATTTCCATTACTTAATTCTATCACAGTTTTCAACAAACCTGGTTATAAACTAAAAGCCTCATTTTTTATTCTCTTACATTGCAATCTGGAACTCGAAATCTTGTTGTTTCTGTACCTCATTATCTCATCACTGCCAGTCCATTGATTCTGCTGATTTTAAGAAATGTAGTTAGGAAATCATCCCATTTTTTCTAATACCTTATGCCATTACCATTAACCAAGGTTGCAGAGAATACTTAGGAACTGCGGGTTGTGTCTTCTGTATAAATTTTTGAGCACTGCTTGAAGATTTGGATGATAGATAAAAAAAATTAATCATTTTAATGCAGATACATAGAATACATGTTAAATATAAGTCTTAAGTGCTGCTTCCAGATGTTGAAATCATGAAAAATATAGTGTTCTAATCTGAACTAATAGTTTTTCAATATTCACCTAAATGATTTTCCAATTTCCATCTAAAAGCACTAGATAAATTGGCTTCATTATCAAAATAAGATACAAAAGTTAAATGTTTCATTTTGTATTCTAAGTACTAGATGTCTGCTGGTAAATAAAATTCTGTTTAGTATACATCAATATGATGTTTAAAGCACTTCATTATCTTTAAGACAGCCTCTACTGGTATGAACCTGCCTAGTAGGTTTGTAAGATAAATTGTTCTGTTTTTTAGAAGTTCGACCATTGATTATGCTAAGGACTTTCTTGTGAAGCTTTCAGACTATGGAGTGTATTTTCTAAGAAGCAATTTCACTACATTCTTCCAGGATTTAGAAAAATGGTAAAAATGCATTTATTTCATGAAACTTCTAAATTATTAATCAATAATGTATTAATTTTGATTTTAACTATAATAATTTTATTTTGTTTTATTAATTTTACTGCTGCAAACCCTCTTGACTTTGGATGTTAGGAATAAACAAAAAATAGAGGATCTAAATTTAATTCAATTAAAGATGAACTCAGTTCTCTTCCGTGTCAAGACTGTTAAAGATACTAAATTAAATTAATCACAGTAGTTCTTAAAATTATTTTGATTCACTGCCAATTTAGGAATGGAACAGAAGAGTGGAAAGGAGAGACGAATAACAGACTAACACTAGAATACCAGAGTCGGAAGAGAACTCTTGGAGATCTTCTAATCCAACGCCTTGCTCAAGCAGGAAAACAGATGAATTTGTAACTGGCTGACAAACCACATTCAGTGTGTAGTGTTTAATGGAACTATATCTGCATGGAGAAAAGTAAGCAGTAGGATACCCCAAGGTTCTATCTTAGGCTTGGTACTCTTCAATATCTTTATGAATGATCTAGATGAAGCAATAGAAGAGAACGTATCAAATTTGCAGATGACACTATGCTGGCAGAAATAGCCAGTATCCCAGATGATAGGCTCAAGATCCATCTGGCTCTTGACAGACTTGAACACTGGGTTCTAACCAACAAAATGAAATTCAGTATAGAGAAAAGTAAGGTTTCACACATAGGCAAGAAAATCCAAATGTACAGGTACAGATTAGGTGAAACATGATCCAAAAGCAATAATTTTGAGAAGGATGTTGGAGTCCTAGTGAACAACCATTTAAATAGGAGCAAGCAGTATGCAGCAGCAGCACCCAAAAAGCCAGTGCAACTAGTTAATAAAACTATGTTGATTATAGGATTAAGGCTAGGGCTAGGATTAGTGCTAGGGTTAAATTTAGGGTTATGGTTAAGGCTAGTATTAGGATTAGGTTTAGATGTTTACAGTTGAGGTTAGGGTTTAGAGTTGGCATTAGGGTTAGAGGAGTTAAAGTTAGGGTTAGGGCTAGGGTTAGGGCTAAGGTTAGGGCCAGATAATGCTAGGGCTAGGGTTAGTTAATGTTAATGTTACTGTAAGGGCTAGGGTTAGGTCCACAGTTAGGGTTTGGGTTTTGGCTAGGGCTAGAGTTAGGGTTAGAGTTAGGTTTACAGTTAGATTTAGATTTTTCATAATATTAACCCTAAACCTAAGTCTGCACCTAACCTTAACTTTAAATTTAGTCCTAGCTTTAACCTGAACCCTAATCATAAAACTAACCACAACCCTAGCCCTAGCCTTAACCTTAATCATAGCTCCACCCCTAATCCAAACACAAACCCTAACCTTAAGGCTAATCCTAACCCTGATCTTAATCCAAACCATAAAGTTAATCATAATGCTAAACCTAACACTAACTTCTAAGCATAATATTAAACCTATCTCAAACCTTGGCCCTATCCCCAGGCTTATCCTAACACCTAATTTTAGGTCTAGTTCTAGGATTAGCCCTAGCCCTAGCTCTAGTCCTACCGTTAACCCAATCCTAGCACTAACCTGGACTCTAACCCTAACCCTAAATCTAATCTTAGCTATAACTCAAACCCTAATACTGAAAACAAACTCTAACCCTAGTCATAGTCCTAGCTCTAACCCTAAGACTATCATAATACTTATCCCAACAATAACCATAATCCTAACCCTAGTCCAAATTCTAATCCTAACCCTGATTTTGGTATAGCTCTATCCCAATCCCTAGCTTTATCCCTATCACTAGCTGTAGACCTATCCCTATCCCTAGTGCTATCCCTGCCTCTAACTCTAACCATAATGTTAACATTAATCCTAACCCTAACCCAATTCTAACCTTAGCCCAAACCCTAACCCTAACCTAATCCTAAACCTTGCATTAACCCTAATTCGACCTCTAGCCCTACCCCTAGCCCTTGATCTAATTCTAATTCTAAATCTATTCTGACCCTAACCCTAGCTCAAGCCCTAACCCTAGCCGTAAGCCTACCATAACCCAAACCATAACTCAAACACTAACTCTGACCTTTACCCTAACCATAACCTAAACCTAAACCTAAACCTAGCCATTGCCCAAGGCCTAACCTCAAACTTAACACTGTCCCTAACTCTAAACCTAAACCTTGCACTACCCCTCTCCTACTCCTAACCGTAACGTTATTAAGCCAAATCATATTTGCAGAAAACAGGACGTTGGTTGTTATGGGATAAATATATGATTCTAAAGCAATCATTAGGTAGCATTATATAAATTAAACTTCACTAATTTCTAATCAGAATGCCTTTGGTGCCAACTGATAACTATCCATAGATTGTTCAGCATAATAGTCTGAATGTAGTTAGAATAGGATTGCTCATATTTCCTTCTATGTTTAAGGCCAGAAATATCTTTTTCCCATCTCAAGAGTTAAGGCAATCCTGATACTGCTGAATTAGCTTAAACTGGCAAAAGAAAGCTCAGGACCAAGAAGTTGGAAACAAGCAGAAGAAGCTTTCATCCTGCAATGGATAGGCAATGACTAAAATGATGGTGATGAAACTGCTCAGAGTTCTCTATTCCTAAGAGTCATGAAGTTGTGTTTTCCTTAAATTATTCTTTCTTACCTTTCCTTGACTTTTTATGAAATATTTCAGGTGGTTCACCAATAAGCAACAGCATAGTTATGGATAATCAACCTTGCAGTTTTATTCTGGGAATTGGGATTTAAATGTAACACCTAAAACAATGCATTATATAGATCCAGGTTCATTGAAACCAACAATTCTGTTTTATAAACATTTAACCAAAAACTCAGTTTCCATTTCAGACAAAGCACAAGTTAGCATCGTAGAAAGTTGCCTTGAATCAATTCCGACCATTTTTCCATTTGGCTTCTTATTGTTTATGAAGATGGATAATGTGCTTTAAATTGGGAGCCTGTCACAGATCTATGGGAAGAAATCGGGGATAGAATCTAGCACCTTCAACACTGAGTTCTATCTATGTGTTCTACCACTGACCCACAATTATTCTTAATGCAAAATGAAAGAAAGTGAATTGTTCTCTCTGAACAAACCTGTAAAGTCTAATGTTATATCTGAATGGTCCTGTAAAGTTAATGTTTTATGAAGTTAAATCCTAACTAGAATTTTTTGTCTTTCCTGCCAATTTAATTTTTTTGTATATTTTTCTGATTTTACTTAGTATTTTGTAGTGTTTATTGTTTTTGTGTATTGTTGCATTTTCTGAAATGGGTGGCTGTATACATTTGTTAAATAAGCAAATAAGTCGTAAGCAAAGTAATACTTTTTTTCTCTAGTAAAAATGGACAGCAAATGAATTCTGCTTATGTTTAATAATTATTTAATGTGAAAAATATGTCTGGGCATTCCTTTTTCATGTAACCAGATTTGAAATTATTATTTAGACAAATGTGTCTAAATGGGTTAACATCTTTTCAAAATATTTTGATGTGCCACACAGAAAGCCAATCTACTTTAATATTTTTAATAGATCTTCCTTATGAAATTAAATATCAGAAAGCACAACAGTAATTTCAGAGAACTGCTGTATCCAACTTATAATGAGAGGGTATGCAATAAGGAGGGACAAAAAAGAAAGCAGAAAGTGTTTCAAATTTATGTATAAGCACAGATAAATTTGTAAAATCCTATATACGCTAAATACAACTATATCTAGAACTGTAGAACTATAGTTACATGTTCTAAAAACAACTATATAATTATAGCAATTTATGCTAGACAACAAGCACAACAGGTTTTTTTTTCCCCTCTGTTTCTACATATCTTTGCATTTCCTGTATGGGCATGAATGAAATGTCTCTTGCTAAAGTTAACGAGAGAGCACAAATATATTGTTGAGAACATTTTGTCCATTTGGACAAGGCAAAAGGTTTTTCAATCTCTTTTTCTCCAGTGGACTCAAATCCTGCATTTCAAAACCATATATTAACATAAATGAAACTCATTGTAGCTTTTTCTGAAAACAAACCCTTATTTTCTAGCTACTTTTTTCTATAGATATTTACGTTCCAAAACAGCTCTGATTAGCAAGCAACATGTAACTGTTTCAGGAAATAAAAAAAAGTGGACAGAAAGCTGTCAGAATATTTCTGAAAAACCTTCTGACATTTGAGTATTGCCTTGCTTTTTAGCACACAGCTCTCTAATTCTTAATTAGAATGCCAAAGTTAATTAATAAGTGTTTTCCAATTATAAATTAACTTAGGATCAGAACTCTGGCTTTGCATGTAATTTCCTATAATCACTTAAACTACTGCAAAAATATGTCTCCTACCAACCACAACTTTTTTATTTAATAGAGACAGAGAACTTCTCTTTGAGTTTACATTTTTGCAGCAAATTATATCGACTGGGCTTTAGAAAAAAATGTTAAAAATTGCAAGTTTTTCCCCTCTTTCTCTCTTCCCAGTCTTTATTGGCCTTAAGAAAATAGCATTCTGAATGAACGATTTCTCTTTATATATATATATAGTGTGTGTGTGTGTGTGTGTGTGTGTGTGTGTGTGTGTGTGTGTGTAATTTGTCTCAATATTTTATAGCCATTACAGGAAGAAAAGGAAGAAAAAGATGGTAATATGTGTGTTTGCATATACGAGCATATGCATTTTATTTCGTAACTATTGCCACCTTTTCACAGTTTCTTCAAAAATGATTTGGGAGGTACCCTCATGCTGTTCATTTATGGAATCGTAACTGGAGAGACACTTATCTCTTTAGTAATGAACCAGTATAATTAAAGGTGGGAATGTGGAAGAGTTCAGATTCCAGCAGCATGTCATATAGTTGGCTGCTGCATTTCCTTCGTGGTTTATCAAAGACTACTCCTTTAATATGGAGATTACACTTATGTACTTGTCTGAACTTGAAAGGCATTTGCCTAATTTACTTATTAATGAGATGTAAATCTATTTGTACGGCACGTCACAAGTTTCCTGAAATCGCTGCTACTTAACTAGTGATAAACCCTATGATTTAAACGAAAAATAATACATTTAGCTTCCACATTCATTCTGTTAAAAATTGATATAGTCTATGTTAAATTTATTAATATTGCTTGCTGTCATTCAGTTTGCAGCTCTTACTGAAATATGACTTGACAGCGGCCGCATTAAAGATGTATGCCATTGTATTCAACAAAGATTAATGAAGCCCGGTAAAAATAGCTGTAAAAGAGAAAGTGATCCGAATGTAAAATCAGTGAATTAAATGAGGCCTTGCATACCATTTTTTAATATGCATGAGGAGGGAGGCAGCAAATGAAAATGTCTCTCTGCAAAGTTCATTTGGGAACGTTTCAATATTGTCTGAATAATACCACCAAACTACTCAACAGCATCCTAATAGAGACCCATGAGCGAATAAAGTCTGTCCATGTGTGCCCTGTGAATCAGAAGCAAGCACAAACACATGCACATGCCAAAGGTTTTTTTCTTCTTTCCCCCCAGACAGAATTGGAAATCTGAAATCTAAATAACAGGATCCGACAAAAGGAAACCCACCTAACACACTTACAAGCATAGATGACTCTCCCCTCCACCCTGCCTTCTCAGATTGCCTATAATTTTCTATGTAGGGCTCTAATACTATATGGCTCCTTTCTTAGAGAATTGAATATAAGGATTAGCTGCCAAGAATTTATGAAAAAAGGTTAATATGTCTAGCTTACCGTCATGCCTTTTTTACTCATTTGGATCTATACAATGCAAACATTTTGTTTGTTTGTTTGTTCTGTTTTGAATTTATAGAATATATAATGTATTTTTCAAGCGCTCGTTATCCACTGGCGTTGAATTTATAGCCTAAGAGGTTAAAACTTTCAAATAAATTAGTAGGAACATAAAACACTGGAAAGGCGTCACAGCATAAACATAGCACATTTATTAATCAGGATGTTGGCTTGTTTGTACAGGACTTGAGTTATTCTTGGCAGCTTTGGTTTTAGATTTGAATGTCTTCTGAAGGTCAAAGGTTCTTCACAATAGGCCATGTCGAAGATTTTCTTTTCTTTTCTTTAGGGATTATTTTTAATTTGACTAGGTAGATCTTTGGCAGCAAAATCGTAATGCACCAGAAAGATTGTCAGCTTGGAGGCAATTTGGAGGTATAATATGCACATATACAGTGTAAAACCTTGTAGAAAAGCTCTGCCTAAAGCATAAAGTGTCCCAAAAGAATGAAAACCAGTGTTTAAATTCAGAACAATTTAGATGGATTTTTGTTCTGAATTTCAGCTTATGTCACCAGGCTGATACGTAGCACTGGAATTCAAAATCTATGTTTTGTGTTTTCCACATTAAAAATTCTTATTATTTTTATTTTGCACTAACGGTCTGGTGCATAAAGCTTATGCATTGGATTTTCCCAAGGGTTCCAAGTATTCCAGGGGTTTTGGCATATTCTGTATTTGATTTCATCTGCAGGAAACTCTACAAAGTTGCCTAAAAATATGGCAGAGCCCAATACCTTTTGCATCTCTTTCAGGTAGGGCTACAAAAACAAGAGATGATAAAGCTTTCCACTTTTCTGTTTTATGAATTATATAAAATAAATATATATTATGACCTAGGTAGTTATGTCATAAAAGAGGACCACATTGAGACCCTTCTTAAGATATAGATAAAGCCTATTGAGTGTTTAAATTAAAATAAAATGTAAAATTCCAAGCAAAAGTTGTATGTTACTGCTTTAGGACTATTTAGGTCTTCTGCCATTCTTTCTTTTCTTTTTTCCCTGACTATCATGAAAACCCAGAAGTTGGCTAGCTAAATAGGAAAAGTAAGGCTGTAAAAAAAGTGTTGGAATAGAGAGTTTGGTGGCTGCATATTGTGTGGTACATTGCAATATTGTTTATTTAATTATGAATTATTTACTTATTCATTTTAGAGGCTGTCTAATTCCTGAGATACTCTGGATAGCTTGCAGTATTTTGGGAGACCCCAGAATAAATAAACAGAACAGTGTTACTTGCAAAGAACCAGCTAAGATCTGGTCTCTATCACATAAGCCCTTTGGATGATACAAATTGCCACGTGGTAATAGCTGAACAAATTTTATGTGGATCCCAAGAAATAAATTCTTTCAACCTGAACCTGTTATTGTTTATGATTTAATCAATATAATGCAAACCACTCTGGTTGAATTTCACATGCCTGTACTGAACCATATAACCTGCATGGATGTGCTGAGCAACATCAATGCCACAAAGAGTTTCTGAACGGACTCCAAAAATCAGACACCATCTACCACAAAACATGTTATTTTTAAATGTACTGCCATTACTGTGCTTAAGAGCCATCCATCCAAATTCAAATATGCAAATGAGAAATGAATGTACTGTAGAACGTGTTGCTACAATGGAAGAAATAATAAGACTGCTTTTGTCTAACCCCTGGGTATATTGTGGGATACTGTTAGATCCAGTTATATTTGTAAAATGTTAACTTGAACCTAAACTTATCACCTTGTTAGCCAGAACTCTTTTAGCATTGACACCTTCTGTTTCTTTAATTCTTTAGCATTTTGCTGTCGATGTGCAACTCAGTGCATTTTTCTTGAGAACTGGCTGACTTCCAGTTGTCAAGTTGCTTTCCTCTAGCTTTCTAAGATGTCCATCTGGGCAATCAGTGGTAGGGAGGCAGGCTAATTTCTTAGTAACATACTGCCAGATAGCATTTGGAAAGAATAAGATAGCAGAGGAATATTCGAGTTTGGCAAGCACCAAAAACTGTCAAATTGCCTGTAAAAAGAGCAGACACTATTGGCATCGTTTTATCCTCACTTTAAGATCAGAAGCATTTTTTGTCATCAATTGATGGAAACAGATTCTGACAACAAAACAATAGACTCCCTTTTTTTTGAAAATGTATTTTGAAGCTGCATTGGAACCAGTTCTTTAAAATCAGCAGCGATTAAATTATGCATGTAAGCATTTTGCTAGGACTAGATTGTTCAACTTGCTAAATATGTGTTGGAGTAAGGTCTTAACACAGCTAGAGGCTCTGCTGCACCATAATTATTTCACAGTGTTGTATCCTGAAAAGTTTCCTAAAAAGCCAAAAAAATAATAATGACTGTTCCTTTGGCATATAAAGGAAAGTAATCATAATGTTGTCAAGTTGCAGGAAATTAAAATATTGCCAAGTTGATGATCATAATGCTAAGCTCTATAAAGATCACCATGACCAAATATAGGGCACACTCTAATTAGGCAAGGAAATGCAATATAACTTTTATATCTATTCCTGCTTCCAATTTTCTATGGAATATTATTTTAAAATTTACAGGGAGGTAAATTTTACCATGAATTTTAACCATCTATGACTCTAGTATTCTAGAAAGTTTCTTTCTTTGTAGTTCTTTTAAAAGGGGGAAGGAGTGTTACCTTGAATGGGATATTCTTAATTGTGACTCATTTGTTCAGTTTCATGAGATGAATGGAGCATACGGTCACAGGAAGTTTTAAATTGCTTATTGAAAAAGTTAGTGAGAATTTTGTCTTTTGTGGTTGTTTCTCTTTGGTTTGTTTGATGAAATACTATTATATCAAGGTTGACAAAACTATGCTAGCTGCTGTACAGTTCAAACTTTAATTCAAGCCATTGTTTATTAACACAAAATCCCATAGATGCATTAGTGCAAGATATCTGAAGAAGAATTCCAACTCGTCTTTCTATTAAAATGATCACATAAGCCTCTGTGCAGAATATTGGTAAACATATGTGTGTGTTCAAGTTTGCGGCTTGGTGTGTGTTTGTGTGTGCGTGTGTGTGTGTGTGTTTCACTACTAAATATAAGACAGTACTGACACAGTACAGACATAACTGGCATAACTCAGGTGGGCTGTAATCAGTAGAAGACATTTCTTTGACATGATTACATTACTTGCCATTTCAAATTTCATTGCATCATTCATTTTCCATTCTGTGGAACAGCGATAGGCAAACAAAAGGATAAGAAGAAGAAACAGTCATGGTTATACCAAGGTGAAGTTTATAGCACTGATGCCAGACGGCGGAAATGAGTACCGAATTACTATGGCAATGACTCAGAAATGAAACAGTTACAGAAAGGGAACCAGCAGGAGTGCAAATTGGCACAAGTTCTCAATACTGAATTTACTGTGAGAAAGCCAGATACAGAGTGCCCTCCATCATACCCCTGTAGCATTTTATAGTTATTTTATTGCTCACAGAGCCATTCAGCCATATAAAGGTGGGGATTTTCTTTTATGTATCTTTTACTGTAGTAGACTGATCTAGTGTAGAGCAATCTTTTAGCTTCTGCAGGTTTTGCAGAAGGTGTTATGAGCTGTAAAAGAAGTAAAGTGACCAAAGCTTTTGATTTCTAGTGGTTAGAACTATATGATACTTTATTCTTCAGCGTTCATGCTTTTATAGTCTAGTATTTATCTAAGAAATCATGAACAATCAGTTCAAGGCAGTGTGCCTACTGAACAAATCTCCATATTCTCGATGCTACAGTGGCTGCAATCTTTGGACCATTATCAAAAGGAATAATACCAAGATTGAAAGAATAAATGAAGCCATCTGTAGAAAATCTGGCATGCGTAGACTTCAATCTATATTTTTCTAATATTTTCATTTTGAATAGTCCCTAATTTGCTACTTGGGTAAAATAAGCTTTTTTCCTCCTTCCATATGATATTATGTTATGCAATCAGGAATTTAAATGTTGGGACACTAATTATACAGGATCATATGCTTAATATATTCCAATTCAGATTTTGGGTGTGGGATGATTTTTTTTTTAAAAAAATTTAATTTTATGATAGGGATGAAATCCAGAAGATAATATATGTAAAGAGGGGTGAGAGGCACCAGGAGGCAATGGTATGGAATCCACATTAGAATGAAGTGATTGCAAGTGATGGATAGCACAATGCAAAAATTATTGCTTACTTGCTTTAATTGTATAACTTAATAGCAGATCCCATTGGGCACCAGGCAGTGGTGGGATTCAAATAATTTAACAATCAGTTCACCCAGGGTCAGATTGGCTGTCAGGGGAGGAGTGGCACATTCCCATCCTCCAGCTCCGCCGCACATACAGGATGAGCCTCCCAGAACAGCCAACCTGATCCTGGGCAAAGCAGTTGTTAAATTACCTTCCCCACACACTATCAAAGTGGATCCTGCGTGCTGTGCTGCAATGGAGCGGCCGGCACAAGGGAGGGAGGAGGAGCAGGGAGAAGAAAGAGGGAAAACACCTTTCTTTCTTCTTCTCTTACATTGGCCGGTCCATTGCCTGTTTCTCCATTGCAGTGCAGCATAACATGCAGGATCCACTTTGATAGTTGTGGGGAGGGGATATTTAACAACCGGTTTGCCCGAACTGGTGAGAACTTGCTGAATCCCACCACTGGCACCTGGTCTATAGAGAATTCAGAAGTTCTAAAAATATTAGAGATTGTCATAAAAATCAGAAGCCAAAGAGTCTAATATTCATTCCCCAAGATCTATTTTTGATCCCATGTCCAGAAACTGATTAAAATGTATGAATCAGCTGCACTGTATGTTTGAAGATGTACATTGGTAATAAGACTAGAGTCTGTAACAAGTCTGCTAGCATGTAAGTGTCACATTTGGCATCTTTTAGACTCCCTGCCTTATTTCACTGTATTCCTTATATTATTGTAACTAAGCAAAATAGTGGAAATTTAGCATTCTATAAAGCTAACAATTAGCCATAGGCATGTCCTTAATTTGAAAATGGGCCGCAATGAATTCTATACCAAATACAGAAAATAAATATGACTTACTGAGATCTAATATATCAAGTTATTGATAAACCAGTACCCTTCCAACTATTTGTGGCTACTTACTTCTTGTCTTAGTCCATACATAACTTGAACTATGTTGACTTTCATGGTTTGTGTTTCACAAATTATTAGAGTATAGAAGAAATGCAGGCTGCCAACACACACATACACACATACATAAACACACATTAAGAACCACACCACACATCAACATCAACATTCTATTAGTCTTGCAGATAAGAAAGAGTGAACTGAAGACAGCTCTGCTAAAAGCAAATTGTTAAAAAGAAAACAAAGGAATATAAAATTTGTTTGATCAATGTTAAAACATTATTTGATCAATGTTATTTGATCAATGTTAAAAATAAATATGTTGTTATCTCGGCTAACCTCTAATGGACTTTTTGATTGGAATAATAATAATAATAGACAAGAGATTGGATGTGGGAAGAAGAGTTCATTTACTATTACATTTTAAGAGAAGATGGTAAGTTCTTACAATTGTTTATACTTGGGATAATAAAGGAGGAAGTCATTTCTGTATGTTTCTTTATCCCTATACTATATTATTTAGCCTTTCTTTTTTCTTCTTATTTTTAAATTTTTCTGTATGTTCTATATCTTTGTTCTTATTCTTTTTTGGTTTTATTAGTTTTTAAGTTTGAAACTGTAATTTTTAATAAAATTATTGCTAACAAAATTATATGATGTAGTGTGTTGCATGTTAAACTATCAAATCTAGTACCTCTCACGTGCATTGGAATTATATGTCCCCAGATTCTTTATTAGTTTGGCCATTGAATTATCAGTTAGAGAGCTGCAATACACAGTTCCCTTTGCAAAAATATACATGTCTCAAATTACTTGCCATGAGATCTAAGTTAGAAATTAAAAGTGAGAGGGCAACAAGGCTTCTGGCTGCTTTAATCTTGTCTGTATAAAACAAAACAACTGTTTAAATAGTCATTAAACTCTGCAGAGTAAAACAATAAAGCTGGATTTTGCACTCCCCCCCCCCGAAGTGTTTTAGTCTGTGCATGTGAGCCTCTGGCAAACATTGGTACATCAGAGAATCGCGTTATCTTTCATTTAGTTGTTGCTATTTTTAAAAAAAACAAATATTTTTAATGTCTTGCTTCAGGAAGTTATTATTGCAAAATCCATCATCCAAACAGTGTCATTGCTGTCTATGTTAAATCATAAATGTACATGCCACCATTGTTACAATATCATTGTTGTTTGTTTATTTGTTTTAGAAATTTCATTAATTGTAAATCTGTTCAATATTTGCCACAGAGTTATCACTGCCTCTTGATTAGCAATAGACTGAGCTCTGAGAATTTCTGGATACACATGAAAGATCTTTTGTTAGAAACCTCGAAAGGGAAATCTTCCATGGGGAAAAAATAATGGTGCAATTTCTCAATATGTTTCAATATGTACAGAGAGCAGGAATCCATCAACTCAACAAAATATTGCATGAGACTCTCCTTACCATTTGGAAAACACTTCCTTCATATTAAATGTCTCTATAGATAGTTGGTTTTTGAGGAAATCTAAGCCTATTTGTAATCCATTATATTAAAAGAATATGGAAATACAGTAGTTCGCTGTTGCATTAAAATAATCTATATTCCACTAGAGAAAACATACAGTAGTTAGCTTATTGAAAGTAATGGAGTAGAGTTGCTTCATTGTTCATTTTGATGGTCAAGTCTAGGCATATCATAACATCAGATTAGCTTTTTGAAAAATATTGTCCTCATATATATAAATATTATATAAGAAGGCTGTTGCCTTATCTTTGGAAGAACTCTGTTACAATTTTATGATATATGTTAAGGACAAAACTAGACGGTACCATTGATTCTTGTATCAGTGTTTGTACATTAGAAGTCTTATGTCGCTGATCTGGCTACTGTTATTACAGATGAAGAATGTTAAATGGCTTACACTTTGTCTCTCGAGAAAAAGAATAGTTAGCACAATCATAAAGTCTACTGAGAGTATTTACAAATTCCTTCACACTTGGCCAATAAAGAATTCTATTCTATTCTATTCTATTCATAAAGTTGGACAATTTATTTATTTATTTTATTTTATTTTTATTTGTCAATTGCTCACAAGATAATAGGTATAAGTAAAAACATAGTTATGAATACAGGGATACTTACAGGAAAAATCAAAAGAAACAATAGGACAGGGATGGTAGGCACATTGGTGCGCTTATGCACGCCCCCTACAGACCTCTTAGGAAAGAGGTGAGGTCAATAGTAGACAGTCTAAGGTTAAAGTTTTTGGGGTTTGGGGAGGAAACCACAGTCAAGTAGAGTATTTCAGACATTGTCCACTCTGTTGCAATGTAGCCCCTTTCGCAGTTTTTTTAAAATATATATAATAGGCCTGAACTATGAGTTTTTTTCCAACCTTGCTATAAAAGGATCTTTCAAAGGAGATTTACAGAATATGGAATAGCAGAGTTGGAAGGGACTTTCTAACCCAAACCCCTGCTCAGGCAGGAAACTCAGACAAATGGTTGTCCAATTCCTTCTTAAAATAGCAATAGCACTTAAACTTATATACCACTTCATAGTGCTTTACAGCCCTCTCTAAACAGTTTTCCAGAGTCAGCCTATTGCCCCCAACAATTTGGGTCCTCATTTTACCCACCTTGGAAGGATGGAAGGCTGAGTCAACCTTGAGCCTGGTGAGATTCGATCTGCCAAACTGCAGGCAGCTGAAAGTAGCTTGCAGTACTGCACTCTAATCATTGCACCACCGAAGCTCTAAAAGCTTCCAGTGTTGGAGCATTCAAAACTTCTGGAGGCAAGTTGTTATACTGTTTAATAGTTCTAACTGTCAGGAAATTTCTCCTTAATTCTAGATTTCTTCTCTCTTTGATTAGTTTGCTAATCCATTACTTCTTGTCCTGCCTTTGGAGAATAGGTTGACTCTTATCTTCTTTGAGGCAGCTCCTTAGATATTTGAACACTGAAGTCATGTCACCCCAGTCCTTCTTTTCACTAAACTAGATACACCCAGTTCCAGCAACTGTTCTTTATATATTTTAGCTTCCAGGCCCCTAATCATCTTTGTTGCTCTTCTCTGCACTCTTTCTAGAGGTTTGAGGTTCATTAGGAGAATAAAGCAGGGAAGGGAAAAGTTGCTGAGTGCCCAATAGTAATTTGCACCTGCGCTATTCCTAGAATAAGGCTAATACTGCAGTCCAGGGCTGTCAAACTCCCGGCCCGTGGGGCAGATGCATCATGCGCTGGCCATGCCCACTCCCACATCCATGCCTGGGTTAGCAAAGGAGGGAAAGGCCCAATTCGACATGTGGCAATACTGTGACAACGTGAGTTTGACATCCCTGTTGTAGTGTCTGTGAAAACTACTTCAACCTCCCATTAAAAGAAACTTATCACCTTACTGCTGTCCCAGATGCAAGACTTTATTTAAAGACTTAAAGATAAATCTCTTTCCATTCTCTATCCAACGACATTTGCAGCTCACTGTAATTTACGAAATATTTTCCAAAAAGCAACATGGGATTACTCCTAGTACAGTTTTACTGGCATTGCAAATGTTTGCCATTCACCAAGAAAAAGGGGAGGGAAGGACACATAAACACTTCGGAAAACATCCTCTGATGTTCAGAAATAGCTAACTCCTTTTTCTTTGCATCCAATGTGAACATAGTTAGCCTAGGTTTTGCTATGCGGTCACATGAAGCAATGAATAAACACAATCTCTCTGCTCCATCACCAGCAACCCTAATTCCCAGATAGTAGTCTTTTTCCAATTCCATTCTGAAGTCACATATTAAATTGAAAAATCAATAAAACAAACTACTCTACTGACCCAAAAAATAATATTTTTGCATAATATTTTTGTATGTTTTAGCAGCTTGTTCTCTCTCAGAAATCTTGAAAAGAATTTAGTGTTCTCTTTTTTGAAAACTGCCAAATTTACAGCTGAAGATGATAAAATAATAAAAAAGAGAAATAGGTAAAGAAGACAAATTACAGGTTTGGTGATAAAATATTTTCTTCTTGCCTGGGTTGCAGTGCGTACAAATTATATGCATAGGCTAAAATTAAGTATGTTTATTATTTTTGCTGAAGATAACATTGAATTTATAATACGATGAATTAAAGGGCAAAAAAAGTCAGCAAAATGAACAGCTATGATAAAGACTATTGAGATTCCTTTAACAATGGTCTCTCTCCCCCTTCTTCTCCTCCTCCTTCTTTGCAGAGTCTAATATGTTGCACTTCCAAATGGCTTTGCAAATATTAGGCAAGCACTTGGGACTCTTATTTCAATCCGTGCAAATTTGTGCAGCACACGAAAACTCTGTCTCAGCCAAACATCCATTCATTAGTTTCATCTTCACTGGCTTACATTCTCAGATAAATGTTATAATGGCAGGTTTCACATGTTTGCCAACTTCAAGCTATGACTAGGTAGTACGAAGAATGTAAGTGACATGAATTATAATCCTTTAAAAAACAGTCCCTTCTAGAGGAGACAATTGAGATGCAGCAAAATTTGGTTCGGTTACCAGCTAATGTTAACCTTCAGAAAATATTTTCTTGATCCGGTGACTACATAAACATACCTAATAGTTTTCATGCAGTTGCCTTTTTCTGGAATATTGGTTTTATTCAACTTCATAGCCCGGAAATCATATTCATTGCCTGAAATAGCTGGCCTTAATCAATATATTACTGGAGTTTGAATTTTTGTTTTTTTTAATATATATGTAGCCTTTTCTTTGGGAAAAAAAATAAATACCCAGCCTGATTTCTTGTGAGTTTTAGCTCTGTCTTTCCATCAAAATATCAAGAATCCATCAGACCAGCATTCTAAGAAAAAGAAGATTATGGATAAAAGAAGATGACCAGTACTGATTTCCAGTGATATCTACGGGAAACTGACGATGTCAAAATGACAACATGTGCATCATGCTATCATTCGACACTTGTTTAAAAACAACTGACATTAGTATGTAAGTTTCACTTCTGAGATGATGTCATTATGCACATATCATCATGTGTTTTTCCTTGTAGAGGTTTAGGCTCAGATCTTCATGTGAAGGTCCACATTAGAGATCAAAATGGGTGTGTGTGTGTGTTTGTTTTTGTTTATACAGGACAAAATTTGTATTCGACGCTGAACTGAACTAGTCAAGATTCATTTTCAGATACCTTAGTCGTATGACAAAAAGTCAAGGTGGCCAAGAGAAAAGTAAGGGATAATTGTCCTCTTCTACTTTCTTTCCTAGCAGTACCATAGTAATAGAAAGTGCAAATGATATAAGACATATTTCACTTTTATATTATCATTTTCCATATTCTAGGAATGGCGTACAGTGTTAAGCTCTAACTCAAATAAAATGCTAGTCTTATGCATGTATATCACATCTATTATTCTATCAGTGTATTCCATTTTATCATCCTTTTTCCTTTTCAATTTTGGCAATTATCAAATGATTTAGCAAAATGAACCCAGATATGAAGATAGATGAAATCAGTAATATTGTTTTTACCCATAAAAATAGAATTGACTTGGGACAAAACTAGGAAGTATTTATTTATTTCAAATTCAAATCTCAAATTCTATGGGATGCTTACAACATAAATTAAACCAATTTTATAGATGAAAGAAACTATAATATCTTATACATCTTAGCAGCTATTGAAGAAAGATCCATTCAGTTCATTGATAGATGCTTCTTCAACTCAGTGGGTGCCTAGTGATCAAAGAAGTGTATAAACATGTCAATACTAATGCTGTGGAAATAGGATGTGATTCCTTTTGTGATAACTTGTTTCATATGGTCCAGTCATTTTTAGTCAGCAGATTCTTTAAACTTGTTTAAAATCCTTACTTAATTACTTGTCCAGCTAAACATGTACAACCGTAGATTGAATTTTCAAATGGCATCCCCAATTGACTCAGTAATTATCCAGTTTAGGACTTCATATTAGATATGATATATGCCTTTTCCTGTAAAAAAAACAACAACCCTACTTTTTAAACTTTTATATGTAGTATAGAGTAATGTGTTTGTTTATTACCCCATCACAAATTAGCTGAAAGTACTAGTACTTGCTTATGTATGTTTATGAAGTAAACAAGTCTGCTTTGTTCAGGAAAATCCTTTGTATAAAAACTCCTCAAATGTTCCATCTGAAATTCACTAAATTCTTTTTGTAAATGCTTCACTAAAACATGTATCACTGACATTGAGGTAAGATGAAATTTTCCAGCCTTGGCCCTGTTACAGATTTCTAGCATGCCTGAATTTTTCATTGCATTAAATTGAAAACAAACAAAAATTCAAATCATAAATTGTATTTGCCCTAACCTACACTGAGGGACAATAAATTTCTCTTTCAATTAACAATGTAGATTGAATTAAATTACTATCAAACCTCTAAATTAGGCCTTGCTCTGATTCAGTGATTTGTGCGCATCTTACTGAAGGTGATAAGCATTTTTCTCTTCAGCATATCCATGTCCATGTTTCATAAATAAACTTACAAAACAGAGACATACTGCTAGAAAGTTCACAACCTAAAATTATTGAGCTATGTCACCACATTATTATAGATAGTTGGAACTTGAAATGCTGGAATATGCTATTATAGAATTAAAAAGATATTTTCTTACCTAAATCTGTGATACAAATTTGTTACACCACAAGTCAAAAATAGTTGGGAATTGTGGTTAACATTGGAATTTTGTAGATCAGATGTTTCTTTTTCAGTATCCTGTTTAGTTTGAATGAAGAAAGTGGGAATATTTATAAATTTTAATCCATCTGCATAATGGTTAAAATAATACAAGAAAGTCATTTTATTACCAGATAGTTGCATAATACTTAAGATCTCTCTGAAAGTAGTCTGAATTAAACAAAGTATATATTCAGTGATATTTATACTTTTTAAATAAAACAGCATTTTGTTAGCTAGCAATGACCATTGGAAATGTACCACAATATGAATTTTTATTTATAGAGAATGTCTTTCTTAAATTAGTTCAACAATTAGTATAAAGTACTTTGTAATCTGAAGCATAAAGTTGTCCATACTATTATAACAGGCAGGGATAAGTACAAGTTATTTTGAAATTGCAGGTAGAAAATTCCATTTGTTTCTTTCTCCTTTCCTGGCAGCAAAAATAAAATGCATAATTAAAAATGAGCTGTCCTTTTGTAACATTCCAAACCATCTATTTTCTTTCAAACTAGATACACATTTGAAAGTAAAATGTGCAATACTGTTTTTCTTTCCTTAATTAGTTACTGATTTGACTCAAAGAGGAGAAGGCTCAATTCTCCATCAAAATTATCCAAACACATAGAGAAGCATACATGTATATACTATACCATGCATATCTAGAAAGTTTAATTTAAAAAAAGTTCCCCTTGATGTCAAGAACTTTTTACTAAGTCTCTTTGCAGCCCAAGTGAAAAAGGGAAATTTTAATTCTAAACATGATTGCTGAATGCAGAAAGACACTTCCCTCCCCACATACCGCATTCTTCACAGAGACCTGTAATTAATTAAAGAATAGCAAAAATGTAGTTTCTTGCTACACCTTCAGTGTTCACTTGCCTTTTACTCTGACTAATGATAGGGCTAAAGAATTATATTGCCTATCTCTAGACTTTCCTTCCTCCTTTATTATTAATAATAATTAATGATCTCCAATTAGAATATTGCTATCTATTTTCCACATGTAAAACATAAATTGTTAAATGGTTTATTCTCCAAAACTATGTCTTCATGATACAAATCTATACATGCACTGATGATTTGCTAATCTGTGGGATGTAATAAATATTTCTTTGTAGCAATCTTTTCATCTATATTTCTAAACTTCATAACAAAACTTCAAGGGGAGGAAGAAAAGAAACTATTAGCTGTGAATCAGACATTCTATGGGAGAAACAGAATTATTTTTCGGGATGGAGGGCTCAATTTTCCAATCTCAGGTGTGTGATTAAAATCAATTAAATCACTCTTCCAATGTCAGCATCAAGATTCTCCTGACAAATGAAATTATGCGAGAAAAATGTTCTCTTCACTTCTCAACCCTGTCTCAGTATCGCTCACATCCACAAATGAGATCAAAATGCTCAGCTTAGGGATTTCAGAGATATTTTCCATAAGAACACGAAAAACCCCTGGACCCCTATGTAAGTAGACTTTATAGTCTCTGGTGGCAAGATTTTGATGGCCTCTGTATGGCTGGATATATTCATGGCTAACAAAAATAGTAGGGAAAAAAAGGGAACAAAATTTAACTATTTGCCGCCCTCATTCATTTCCTTTTTTTATCACCAAATATGTTTCAACTGTAGTATTATGTATTGCTTGGCCAGGATATATGTAGTAGCATTTCATTTTTCTTTCAAGTGAGAAATATTTCTGATGGGATCTTCTCAATAATAAATATAATAGATAGCAATATTCCATATTGGTGAAAATTACAATGAATGTAATAATGTACATATATGCAATTCTCTTTTCCTTGCTTCCCAGATATTGGAAAACAGAGCTCTAGATTAAACTTCATATAATTACACTTTTATGAAGTGCTAAATAGGTTAATATTAATGCATACTAATATTCATCAAAATAATGTATATATTACTTTTTTTCACATTGGTGGGATGGGGTGAGAACTGATTATCTATTAAAACTATAAAGAGATCTCCCATCTTTCTCCTTCTCCTCCTTAAATTATTATGCATTCCTTTAAAGGCTGTAAATTCTAAATTGGTCAGATAGTTTTCATATTTATTTTATTTATAAATGTTAAATCGTATTTGTATGTGTGTTTGTGTATGCTGGTGTTGGAAAAGTGTTGCCCAATTGGGATCATAGACATGTTCTCACCCAGGCACTCGTGATGAGTCACCAGCTGGGCCACCAAAAACAGATTGCTCCTTCTTGGCTGCTGATAGTAATTGAAGCTTAGTAATACCCTTAAATTAATAAGCATATACTGCACAGAAACAGAGTTGTGCCTTATCACATTGTGGTGTTTTATGAATAATCCGTCTGCACATACTAAGAACAAGGGTTTACATCTATTATGGAGTTATTTAGGACTCTATCAGCAGATTGTTCATGATACCTCTAAACTTTGTGATGGTTGGCAACAGTTAAAAAAAAAGTGGGGGCGAGGAATATAAAGATATTTTTGAAGCACTTGCTTGAGATGGAACAATAAGGGAGATAAAGTATAGTTGAATAAGATCAATTACATTTTAACCTTATTGCCTATTTGGTCAAATTTCTAATACCAAGATTCTCAAGTTCTAATCAGCATTTGTAGCCTTTATGGCTCACAAGAAAGGTTTCACCATGCAAGGGTAATTTAAGGTGGGATTTACACAACTGTCTTTTATTATTATACTATTATGGTATTGATGAACTTTTATTTCTTTGGAACTGACAAACAATGATTGAAACCTTCAAGAGGCAAAGCATGGAAGAAACCCACCAGAGACAATTATTCACTAAATGTTACCCCCTTTCCCATATTTTTCTCTTTTCCTTCTTCCATTTCTAGGCCCCCATACCATGACCACAGAAACAACATCTACAAGTGCTTTTTGGCTTTTATGTTGTTTATTCCATCCATAAATATTTTATTACTTAAAAAAGGAAAGGAGTGTTTGCTGTTAGTTGTTTTTGATTAAATATGCTAATTACATTTTGGAATATTAATGACACATACGCTACTAAATGTTTTAATAATGCAATGAAATAAGCTGGCAAATATAACAGCAAATTAACCTGAAACTGCTACAAGATTTTCAGAATTTTACACTACTACAAAATAAATAGTCTTTTATTCTGGCATGGATATTTAAACTCTAGATTTTTAAAAAAGTAACAGAAACTACAGCATCGTTTTTTCTTTTTCTTTTTTTATAAAAGTTTTATTTAAATTTTCACAAAACATAAATACAAATAAAATATCTTTTTTTGAGAACTGCACGACCCCAGGTTATCACTTCTCCATACAGACATAAACTCAATACATATTTATCTTATACATTCTAATCCATATCTTATAACTATTTTTTCAATAGCTTTTTCCTTTCTTTACTTCCTTATTTTATAGTCTTATTTTAAATTATCTCATTCCTTTCTTAATTCACTTACATATCTTTTTCTAATTTTTGAAATCTTTCTAATCAATGTTTTTATACTTTCGTCTGTCCTGTTCACAATTTCATATTATCTTTCCTCATAAAACAAATTTTCCCCTGTAATTACTAGACTGGAGTATAACACCTTTGTATCTTTTTTCAAATCTTGTTTAAAAATTTAAGTTACATCTTAAATTTATAACATTCATTTTTTAACCTCTATTTTATAACACATATCTATTTTCATTCAAATTCTGCTTGGTTCATTCCCTTAAAAATACACACTAAATTCTTAAAAGAAAAAAAGTATATATGTATATATACTGTATATCTGTGTATATATGTATAACAATAGTAAATGGAATAATTATTCTATTCAAGTAGAGCTCTGCCATTAATATTAATAACAATCTTTTGCATTTCTATTTCTTTTAACAAACATTACCTAGTAATAACAGTTGTCTTTCACTTTAATCATCTATATTTCATATTTTACTTATTACTGTCTTTAAATAAAAAACAAAACAATAATTATTAACAGTAGTCAATAAAATGATTATTCTTATTCAAATTCATCTTGTCAACTAATAAAAATCTTCCATGTTTCTTTTCAGGTTTTTTAACTTTATTTTTAAATCATTGAAAGCCTTATTCTCTTTACAAACAAATATTCTATTACATATCAATACAATTTTTGTTCTATCACTTTAATCATCTAATCATATTTTCTAACCCTTTTCTGTTTCTAATATAACAATGCTATCCCATGCACCCTTGCAGAATCCTCTCCTTAAGTTAAATTTTAACCATTGTCTCCGTGTCTTTTAAATAGGTTTATACCTTTAATTCTTGTATGCTTTTCCTGTACCTTTATATCTTGTTTCTGTCCTTTGTAGCTTCTTTTCCTTTTCCTCTTCCCTCTCTTCTTCTCCCTCCCCTTTTTATTCCCTTTTCTATCTGATTCTCCTTTCTTTGATCCTCCCTTCTGCTTCTTCCTAATATTATGATTGCTTTTCAAATTACACTTTTTTTGGTTGTTGCTTCAATGCTTAAGTTTTTAACTCCCTTCCCCCCCTTTCCTTTTTTTACCCCAGTTAAAGTTGCTTGGTCATTAAAGATGGCTTCTTCGTTGTCCCGCCCTTCTTGTTCTGCCAGCGTTTCTTGTTGTTTTTCATAGTTCAAAATCTCCATTTCTAAAAATTGAAATATGAAGCCAAAAGATCCTCTTCCCTCTTGTGCTTCTTTTTGTTCTTTTTAACTCTTCAAGGAGTGATGCCATTTTAAAAACTTTTAAACAACCTCCAATTGATTTTATTTTGTTTCATTAGGATCCACCATCCAAAATTCCAGGAATCATCCAATAATCCAAAACTGTTTCTTGCTTCTTTTCTCACTTTCTCTTTCCAGGAGCTTTGTTATCTTGTAACAAAATTTCAGCTACAATGTATCTTTTGCAAGCCTTGTTAAAATTCCACTATCATTTTTTTTAAGTTCCAGGTGGTCTCCTCCATTTTCCAGATTCCACCCTCTTGTTTCCTTTCTCCCGCTTCTGCTTTCTTTCTTTTTTAAAGAAAATTTTTAAATTATCCAAGAATCTTTATTCCTTTGACACTTTATTTTCAGCTAGAAATAGCCTATTAATGTCAAAGTGGATTAGTATCAATTTCTTATTCGAATCTCTTCTTCTTATCATTCCAAGTCAATTAAAACTGTCAATATGAGAGGGAAAAAAGCCAATTCCATTTCCTTTCCCTTTCTCGTTCGCCACTTAAGATTTTTTTTAGGAAGATTAAAATAGTCTTTAAAATTCAGGTTCCAGGTACCTTAAATAGATGTTTTCCATCAACCCGGTCAGTCAAACTTTCTCCTTTAAACTTCCTCCTGCACAATCTTGTCCGGTTGGGTTCTTCTTTAAGGTGGCCATTTATGACCTCCGCTGCAACCACCTTTGGGAAAAGGAGTAATGGCTAGCCGAAGAGGAGAGATGCAGCTCTCCTCAATCCCACTGATGGCTCCCCCTTCTTCACCACCTCAATTCAGGTGGTTTGGGGCGCTTCAGCGGCGAGCACGATCAAAACCGTGCACGATCATAGATTTCAGTCCATTGCCGAAGAAGCCTGAACCGGAAGTCAGCATTGTTTTTTCACAAGAGTTGGTAATAAGCTGATAGTTTCCTTAACTGAATATCTGACGGATGGCTTCCAGGACTGGCAAATTCAATTTTGACTTTCCTACCGTATAGGACAGGACGCTTACAGAATTCTTACATTTTTATCTTTACATGAATAAAATATATTCCGCACCATTATGAACAATCAGTCACTCTGGAGTAAAGGACATACAGAACAGGCTATATCTGGCCCATTTAATTATCATAGGTGTTCCATAAACATTGTACATTGCTCTGTTTAAAAAAAATAAATGTAAGAATATCCACGTTAGCTTTTACACACAGTTTACAGTGTTTCCCAAATGTAAACTACAATTTCAGAACCAATAAATATTTTCAAGATGAATGCTAACAGATTCCACTATATATATACATTTGTGTTCTGACAGATTTTGACTGCTATGCAGATTTACTAATATGAACACTTTAAATAAGAATGAGAGTATGATGATCGAAAGACATTGGCAGTACAGATAGTCCTCAGCTTACAACCACAACTGAGCCCAAAATTTATGTTGCTGTGAAAAATGTGTTTACAGAGTCAGCCTTGCCCCCAACAATCTGGGTCCTCATTTTACCCACCTTGGAAGGATGGAAGGCTGAGTCAACCTTGAACCTGGTGGGATTCGATCTGCCAAATTGCAGTGGGAGTAGCTTGCAGTACTGCACTCTAACCACTGCACCACCAAGGCTCCTCAATGCTGAAGCTAACCAGTGAATGAAGCTTTACAGCTTCATTGGCCTGTGTGTGCATGGTCTGAATAAGTCAAGTTATGTTATTTATAAGGCCAATGGTTGATTTGAGCTGCGTAAAGAGATCTATATTAATTTGTAGGAAAATGTGGCATTTGGATTGTTCTGCCTTAAATACAAAAGTTTCTTAGCTCTGCTCTTCCATTACTATATTGATGTACCAATCTGATTTACTAGTTACTCTTAAGAATCTTCACAAATGTAAAACACCTATATATCTATGGAAACAACATGTACAGTTTGTTTTTCCACTGATTCTTGAATGAGGCTGAATGGGTGAATAAGACACTAAAAATTTTACTACAAACCCAGAATTTTACATCAGTATGGGATTGACAATTCAGGCACATGTATTTATATAATGGTCTTATTAATTATATCCCATTTTTCTATTACCTGCATAGCACTTAAGTGTTGCAATGACAATTTAATTAAAAATGCTTTGTTATAAATTAGACAAATATTTTTATTTTACTTAACATCACAATAGAAATTGTGTATATGCAATGCAACTAATATATGGCCAATAACATTCCTTCTCTACAAATGTAGAGGGTAATTAGTTTGCTTCAAAAGGAGCTACCTAGATGCTATGGTAAAGCTTCAGATTTTCAGTCATTTTCTGGATAGCTATATACAACTGGAGATTGTGAAACTGTTGAAGATAAGTCAAATGACCATTGAATATTATATGTTCCTTCTCACAGCAAGAGCTTTACCAGGCTGAATCAATGGGCACAAACCCAGGGCTTAAACAGTAGGTGTAGATATGCTCTTTGACAGCACCACCACCTACAGCTCTCCTTCTCTCTCACACAGTACTTGCTCAAGGCCAAATTGTGTTACATTAAGCATGCTCTTTGAGAAGTGCATCAAAGTTTTCTGAGATTCAAACTTCACACATTCAGCTAAGCATAACTAGAAATTCTAGTATCTCCCCATTAATGGCAGTAGTTATTAGTAATATTAACAGTACATTATTCCCTTACTTCCTCTCCCACTAATGTATCTTACTGTCAAGTATGTTACTTAGAAAATTGTATTCACTATAATTGACAGCACGTTACAATAATGGGGGACTAAAAGGGTATGATTTGGGGGTGAAAAAGAAAATCTAGGAAAACACAGGCCCAAACTAAGTTGGAGTAATCCACTCTTACTATTAATAGGGCAATATGTGCTGTTTGTCTCAATTCTTCAAAGCCAAACTTTGATGTGATGACTAGTACGTAAATATGTATCAAATTTACCTTACCTAATTACAGGTTCCTTATGTGCAACTCTCTCAAAAGCTTGGAGATGGTCCCCTGACGACCTGTACATGTTTTTATTGAATTGGGATCCATAAGAGAACATGGTATTAGCATTAAGCAAAGTATCCATTCATTTATGACATATACAACTAAATATTTTTGTCCATAAATTACTTTGATGAGAAAAAGTAAAAATAAAGTATATTAGCATATGTTACATTATGTATAGAAATTTTCTAATGGATTATGATTATTACAGTAGTGTTACTGTTACCATTATCAGTAAATAGTTGATCCAAGGAGAACTGATAGAAGGGAGGGAGGGAGAAAGGGAGGAAGGTCACAGAATCTCATACATAGAGATCTTGTGAAATATTTTTAAAATGGGAAGGGGGTAATTAGGATGTTAGTCCCCAATAACATATTGTTAGCTTCTTTTTCCTGTGGTTGATTTTCTTTTAAAAAATATGACACAAAAAATATCACGACTTGTATCATCCATCATTGCTTTCAATGGAAGACTTAGTAGAAAAAATACGAATTCAACTAAAAAACTATAAAATATAGAACAGGTGTCAAGTTGTCTTTTACCAGATTACTTTCCCACAGCTATTCTGGAAGGAAACTAAATGTAATGGGTAAGCAAAGAGTGTTTCCTTTGAGAAATGTGTTTAAACCAATGTGGTAACAGAAACATTTCCTTGAGAGAAAGCTGAAAAAGTATGATTTTAAAATTATGAAACCACTGGAATGTAGATTATCCCTTTCGTTTCCTAATCTTCATCAAATTAAATGAGTAGTAGGCGAAACCCTAACTCCATCTCAGTTTTTCCTTTCTCCTGTTTTAAAAAGCATTATGGCTCATTAAAGAAATAATTAGACTTCCAAACCAGTTATGTCAAGTTATAAAAAGAAACAGGATTATGTAAGATTTTGAACTAACTGTAGTCCAATATCCAGATGATATGATATGGCCTTAAATTAGCCAGTCGTATGAGCTGTTTGTCTTAAGCAACTAAGAGGGATTGAGCACAAGTTCCAGTCAAGCAATTAATCTTTCATTATCATGGGGAAAAATAGAATTAGGGTAGACTTGGCAATCCTATTCTTGATATATTGATACTTTATATATAAACAAAAGTCTTTCCTAGAAATCAATCTTTTTTCCCATCATAATCAGATACCTGTTGCAGAATTGCATTCAGTTTGGAACATGAGAGGTAACTAAGTACCCCTTATCTTCTTTCATTCCCTTTTTTAAAGATCCATGTTAGTTTGGATTATTAGTAAAATACCTTGTGATAAAAAAAATCTGAAAATTGCCCAGACTTGTTTGGATTAGACAGCCTGTAAACATAAACAAACAACCTTGTTTTGGCAGCCTAAATAATAATGTTAATCTTGCAAATTCAGTATTTTCTGACATTTATTTTTTATTTTATTGACTATGTTTATTGACTGACCATATTTCATTAAATCGCTTTCCCAAACAATCTACAAAATTTTGGAAGGACTTGTGTCATCTTATTAAACAGTATGATTTTGTTGCATGCTGACTCACAGCCTCTAATATTGCAGTGGAAATACTACTCATACAATCAGGAACTGCATTTTCAAAATGAATCACATAAACCCATAGACAATAATTTATTAGAGTGATTTTCCTCTGGGTTTAATTGCTTATTGATTTTGGGATCTTGAATGGTCAAATACCACTATATAGTTAGCTCACAATTGCTATGCAGGTACAATAAAACTCAGTTACAAATACCTTGGGAAATCTTCATAAAAAAGAACATTCTGGCACTTTCCTTGAAATCTTCATCTGCCAGTCACCTTTCTTTGCATGTGTACATTACACAAACACACTTTCGTATTTCCAGATAAAAAGACAAACAACAGCCTTTCACTTCTGAGAATGATTTGGCAAAATACCAATAAGCTGTGTGATTAGTTTATTAACTCATCCTAATTTCAGATTTGTCCACACTGTAAAGTTTTTTGGGTGGTGGCGGTGGTGGTGTCAAATAAGCACAATGTTTTCTTTTTTTAAAAAAAAGTGGCCATTACAAATATTTTTTGTACTTTCAAAGGAGTTAGTGAACTTCTTTTCACATTAATTTGTACTTTTAGAAGCATATGTTTTAATTAGAAAGGAAACCCATTGTTACTAGTTACGCTCAGGTGTATAGTACGAACTTAAATATCCTCTTCACAGATATTCTAAGTGAATAATATTGGAAAACTAATGTGATAAACTAGAGGGAAAGTTATCTTGGGATTCGTGTCACACTTCAGATTTGGTCTTCCTGTCACAGCAGTAGCAATGTAAAATCTTGCCATGGTCAGATCATGCCTAATACAACCTCTTCTCTGTAAGCTGCATTTGCTGCCAATTTACTTCTGAATCCAAGTCAAGGTGCTGGCCCTGACAACTACAATGTGGGACTGGGATATCTGAGGAACCACCTTTCTCTCTGTGGTTAGATAACTCACCTCGCTATTTTACAAAATACCAAAAGGCAAGACAAGAAACAATGGGTTCAGTAGTGGGTTATATTGTTAGTTTTAGCTCATACTTATTTCTGTGACCGGCAGTGGTTTTCTAGTGAGCAGGCAGAGATTTTTCAAATACCTGATTATAAAATCTCAAGGGCTTTAACCAGTGGTGGGATTCAATTTTTTTTACTACTGGTTGTGTGGGTGTGGCTTGGTGGGCATGGCAGGGGAGGGATACTGCAAAATCTCCATTCCCTCCCACTTCTGGGAGAAAGTTACTGCAAAATCCCATTTCCTCCCCACCTCACTAACCTGCTTTCCAGCTCCGTTCACCTATGCAGGGCAACAAAAGAAGACCCACCCAATCAGCTGGGACTTTGGAGGCAGAGAATAGATGGGGGCGGGGCCAGTCAGAGGTGGTATTTGCTGGTTCTCCAAACTACTCAAAATTTCTGTTACTGGTCAGAATCTGCTGAATACCACCTCTGAATCAATTGCAACTGGAAGGCCTTTAAGACTTTGTTATGGCATCAGGCCTAGGTCTCCTCTAGTTCCAGAGAGATGCCTCCATTGCTGAATTTGCAATGTTTATTTCTCCTTTGCCTATAGTTTATATTTTTTAATATTTATTTTATTATGATTTTTATATTTTATATATCTATGGTTTTTATATGGTTTTACCCATTTGCTGTGCACCATCCAGAGGCCCCTTCAGTGAGAGGGTGGGTATATAAATCTGATTAATATATAAATAAAACAAGGGATTCAACATGTTTCAAATGATTGTAGCCCAGCAAAAGGAAGAGGTATCCTAGAAAGACAATGAGATCTTAAAGATAGTTCATGACCTAAGCTTGATTGATATGACTGGCCAAGAGTACATGGCCAAGAGCATTAAAAGGGCAGATCTTATAAGGATGATGAGACCAATGTCTCCTAGTAGACATGCTCATGACACTTAAGTATTAACACCCCACCCCCCAATCACAATTTACTTAGATGCATGTTCATATCTGCAGTAAGAAAATTAGCACCATGCTGGAAAACAGGTGGCAAAATTTAACAGTCTATACTCATACTAGAAACTTAATTTTAAAAAGGGCTTCCATTTGCATATATATTACTTAGCAAGGCAAATATAAATATTTAGAGTATATTTTTAAAGGAGAATTGACTGCAAAACTGAAAGCAGAAATACATGAAACTTTTTAACATTGATATATATTGCATATCAGTCTCGGTACAACAAAGAGAAAGATAGGAACTAAATACGTATTTATAATGTTCTTAGTAGCTGTTCTTTTAGTATCTTTAAATAATAAAATAGTGGCAATTTTGGCATTCAATTCAGAGATTCAAATCCTTTCTTATAATGTTAAAAGAATTCAGTGTAGTATGTTTTTATGGTTAGCTTCTTATTTGCAATATACTCAGCACTAATTATACATGGGAATGGGACAACTCGCTGCAGTAGTGTCACTGCCACCAGCTCACCCTGTTTGGCTCACTCTTCTGGTTTGCTACAGGAGAACTTACTATGAGAGAATGCCAGAAAAGAAGGGAACTTCCTCCTCATCCTCTTCCTCTCTCTCCCTCTGTCATCATGGGCAACTTGCCATGGGACAACTCAGTGTGGGAGAATGCCAGAGGGAAGGGGAACCAGCACCACCTCCTTTTCCTCCTCCTGCTCCTTCTGCTCCTGCTCCTCCCTCCCCCCTCTATCTCTCTGTCCCCCCCTCTCTCTCCCTCCCTCCCTCCCCCCTCTCTCTTTCTGTGTCCCTCTCTCCTTCATCTCTTCTTGATCTGCCTTACCCACACATACACACATACCAATACCCCTTGAAGAGGAGAATGAGGAGTGAGATGTCTAGTGGCAAATTGCACATGGCGGGTTGTCTCACAGTGAGGCAGCTGAGGCAAGGCAGCCATGGTGAACCAATGGCGGCAAGTCAGCAGTGGCAAGTTGTCCTAGTACCAATTATAACTTGTATCAATTATGCAAACTTGGTAACTCCTCTGCCCACTTTGTTATATTTCTGCATATAAAATATGAACATAGACTTGTGAAGGACATCAAAATCGGGGGAGGTGGGAACCCTAAATATCAAAATATATGTAAGAGGTAAGACTTTTTTCCTCAGGAAGCACATTTTATTTCTGACATTCTGTCAGACTGTTTTCACCAGTGATTGCCCTTTCCTAAAGTCAGGATGGGAGAAAGACATTTAAATCCCATTTCCATTGTAAAATCCAGTGTTTTATTTAACTAAAGAAAGGAGTTTGGTGCAACCAGGGGTGGGATTCAAAATTTTTAACAACCGGTTCTGTGGGCATGTCTTAGGTATGGGCATGGCTTGGTGGTTATGTGACTGGGTGGACATGGCTTGGTGGTCATGTTATTGGCTGGGTGTGGCCAATTCAATATCACTCACATCAAGGCACACATCTCTTCGCCTGGCCTCTCATGACTGTGGGGATGCTGCAACAGTCATAAGTGTGAAAAATGGTCATAAGTCACTTTTTTCAGTGCCATTGTAACTTTGAATGGTCACTCCACACAAGCAAAGTATCAGCAAAGGAAGAGAAAAAAACTCCAGAGAAGTTCCTGAGACAGGAAGTCAAGTCCTGCCAAGAATGTAATAAGGGTTAACAGAGAGGCAGTTTCTGTAAGCAACACCAGAATGTTTCCTTCCTGCCTTCTTTACAGGATTAGGCCAGTAATTTCTTCTAACAACCAGTTCTCCAAACTGCTTAGAAATGCTAACAACCGGTCCTAGCAAATAGATGCAAACTGGTAGAATCCCACCCCTGGGTGCAACACTAAAATGATATTCTTAGAACCATATTTGTTAAATGCACAAGTAGCCACTCAGGATTTTAGATCTATATATTTTACAAATTCCTCTTTCAGAATTTTCCTTAGAATGTTTGGAATTTGTATTTACACTTTAACAAAAGCAATTTGTAATATAGTTAAAAGAATTCGCAGAAATTATCTATCTTTCATTAAAAGGACCCAGTATAATGTCATTACAAATATACTGTGAGGTATATTGTAAAGGGATTAATATAAAACAATGCAAAGAAGAAACCTATGCCCTCGTTAAGCTGACAAGATATATAATGAAAAGTTTTAATACTTTTGTAATGGGTAATTTTAACCCTCCCAAAACATAGCAACACAAGCTCAATGGAAAGCAGAAGTAAGAAAAAACAGGTTTGTATCCCATTGCTCTTTTAATGGCTTTTGATCCTTACTCAAGGGATAACCCACCTCATAGGTTCCATCAATCCATTCTCTTTCTGTGACCCCTCTGCCATCTCTCAAAACTGAGAATGATGAATTAGCAGAGACAGTGTGTTTCTGTGTATATGTCTGCTCAGGGATGACTTCAGAATATTCATTTCATTTCATTTGTGACCTTTTTCTGTTCTACAAACCCAAAAGGTCTATGCTGCATAATCGCAGCTCAGAATGAAATTATAAATGAACTAACTAACCGATACCAACTTGGACATTTACTTGACCTTATGATTTTAACAGGCTGTATTAATTTTTTTCTTCCACAGCCAATATCTGTTCTACAAATTAAGCAGTAATAAGTATTTGTATTTTTGTTTAATTAATTAAAGCCGATTACATAAATCTTTAACCAAGCAGTGACTACTAATCTGAGGCACAAACATTCCTTTGAAAAGATACATTCGGGCAAACATTTTTGTGGCAAAATGTTATCAGATAGCGTATAATTAGTTTAAGATTCTTGGTTTAGGTTATTAAGTGATGGTATTGGGGGCATTCCAGAAGGGACAACTGAATAATAAGTGCTTTAAGCTTCTATGACTTTGACTGAGATTGGTAGATTGACGTTCTACGAGTGACCATATTATTATTCAGAGAATGTCTTTTCACAACTAAAATTATGGCACATGTGTAATTCATGCTAGGTTAGGATTTGAATTCTGTGACTTCTGCAAACGTGTTACTTTTTGGCAGAATTTGATCGATCTTAAAAATTTATATAATACCAGAAAACCAGGAAATATGAAAGTTATAGATTAATCTGATCATTAGAAAGGAAAGGAAAGGAAAGAAGAAAATAGTGGAAATATTATACTGTTGCCAGGAAAACTGCATGAACATATCCATGAAATCAACAGGAATCAAGCTTGGCCTGCAGAAAGTTTTTCTCCCTCATTTTATTTTAAAAAGGACAGAAAGCTTGTTCAAAAATTGTTCCTATTAGTCAATAGAACAAAAACTGGCACTATTCTATTGGCTTATAGGATAGGTTTTCTTCAAGTAGTGCACATAGCTGTGGTGGCGCAGTGGTTAGAATGCAGTATTGCAGACTAATTCTGCCAACTGTCAATGGTTCAAGCCTCACCAACTCAAGGGTGACTTAGCCTCCCATCCTTCTGAGGTGGGTAAAATGAGGACCCAGGTTGTTGGGACAATATGCTGACTCTGTAAACCTGTGAGAGACGATTGTAAAGCACTGTAAAGTGGTATATAAGTCTAAGTACTATTAGGCTAAAGGTTGGGAAAATCAAGTATATGCTTGAAGAATGACATTGCTTCTTCAATAATACTCTATCTGAAGGCTTGGAAGCAGCAGATATTTAAGATATATCAAGATATATCTTCTATTTCTGTTTTTCTGTTCTTGGTATGTAATTCCATTGATGTAAATAGTTTGGGAGAAATGGAGACAGAGCAAGAAATGTTCAAAAAGAAAATTAATTGCAGAATCTAAATGAAAATATTTACATTTCATAATTGTCACTAGCCTAGTAGTGTTGTTTAACTAAAAATGTGTGAACAATTGTTGGGTGAAATGTTATGGCAAAACCTTCAATGGTAATTTGAAAATTTGCAACCCTTTTGTCTCCAACCTATAGTCTGAGTTTCTAAAGTTTTGCCTATAATAAATAGTTGTTTTAAATTCTTAATTTGGGTGAAGTCAAGGGCTTACAATGCTTATAATGTTGTGTCTTATGATCTAGCCTTGTTTCATTTGCCAGATTTTAACATTTCAAATTTGAATTGAACATTGCCTCTGTATAGCTAGAGGATGTCAAGGTTTAAGTAACCACATTTCTCTGTATGGTAAGTATCACTGGTAAAGTTCTCATGAACAAACCAATTGTTTGGTTTTCCATTTTCAATATTTGGTTTCTTGTTACATGAAGCAGGGAGAATTTAAAAAGCTATTTTTCATTGTTTAGAGAAAAGTAGATTGCTAAATCCCTGAAGGGCCTCTTCAGTTTCTATTGTGGATATTTTCACTTTCCACATTAGAGATCCAAGACAGTAATATTGAAGATTGAGCTTCTTCGGAGCTTCAGCGTTCAGAAATTTATTGAATGTATAGAGCGGTCAATTTCAACTTGAGTTCTTACAAACAGAAAGATCAGAGTGTTAATTCCTGTTGCACAAGGACAAGATATTCTGTCTTGAGATACCTTCATAATTCTAATCCAGGGTGTTTGGTTCGTATCAATGAAGATCTTCCCCTTCGTGGTATCAGCAGAAATGCAGCTGAAAAAAACAAGGAAACTTGTCTCACGATACCTTCCCCTTGTCATTTTAGTGGTGCATTGGAAGTCAGAGAGGCTACAGAATATGGGGGGAAATTGTATATAATGGAAATACAATCATACTCTGTCCATCAGATTTTTCTCTTGACATTCTCTTTAAAAAAAAAAAACTAAAGTAAATAATTTCATTGAATGAAAACTTGGCAGAAATTCTAGCAATATTCAATAGTGCAAATGAAGCTATATCTTCAATCGCATTTGATGATTAGTGCAGGTGGGGCCTGGTCATATGGAATTCATCCCAGAGATAAGTCAGAACTGAAGAAGCTTCAGAAAAGCAAAGTTGCCTTTTGAAAAAAAAGCACCTTTGGAACAACCATGCCTGGATAACCGAGAATCTCCATAGATGTCTCATCCAACAGCAATATTGCCAACTTCCAGAATATGTTTCATCTTGACTAAGGACTATTCTCAGGGTCTTAGTGGTCTTACAGTGAATTCCATTACAAGCATTAATGCCTGACTAAAATTGCATTTTGTTAACTCCCAGTGGGCTCCACTGAAAAGAAAAAACATTCTTTTTTGGTGGAAAAGAAAAGAAAATAACTTTTGTTCTTTGGTGATGTTTTTTTAATTCAGTATGAACTGAATTTCATTGAAATTCATCTTCAGAAATAGGTTAAAATTTACCTTCAGCAAATAAAACAAAATATCCATATCTTCATGTAGTTGCTAGCATAGTAAAACTGATAAATTTTAGAGAAATTTTAGAACATATATATATATTATCATATCACTATAAACAGTGATATGATAATATATATATATGTTCTAAAATATGCAATATCAATTGTGGGAACTACTGCAGCTTATGAAACCTTTTTTTGGGAAAATTAGCCACTTAGTATCTATTTTATTTATAATAATAGTATAAACATATTGCTATAAGTTGCCTAGAATCACTGTGAGAAAATATAAATTTACTTAATTAATAAATAAGTTTTAGATACTGTTCGTGCCTTATGTTATTTATAAAAACAATAAAGGCAAAAAATATATTAAAAAAATAAATAATATTTTATTTCTCAAATGCTCTCTGAATAAAGCCTTGAAGGCAAGCAGATGTTTCCCTTTAAATCTATTTATTTCTTTATCGTATTTAAGAACTGCCCATGTTCTTCAAAGATATTTTTATCTTAAGCTACAGTGAGACAAAACTGTGATTAGGGCCTAATACTATACTTCTAGTAATTGTCAAAAAACAAAACACCAGGGATTACAAATGATTCACTACTACAGCATCTGATGTCTATAAGGAGCATGCTTTTTCAAAAGGCAACTGGACTTTCTTTGTTTTTGCTTGAAGACATTTTACTTCTCATCCAAGAATGTTCTTCAGTTCTGCATTAAATGTTTTTCACAATATTCAAATATATCAATTAAAATTAATCAAATTTGTTTAGGCTCTGATATAACTTTGTTTTGGTTTTAGGCCCAGACAGTTTTGAAGTGATGCAGCCAAGATAGTGCTCAAAAGCCAAGTGTGGCTTTTCTGCCTGAACAAAATCTGACAGACCTGGATTAGATGGGCAGATAACATATATGCATGGTTTATTAGGAAAGGAAGTAAACATGCAGGGTGGCAAGCAAAGAGAACCATGTCTCAGATAAAAATGAAGTCAGATGCTCAGACCTTCTTTCAAAATATATGATAGTGGCTGTTTTCGGAAGTCAAGAGTTTCCTGTCAGTTCTACCATTTTTTCCCCCTCTGCAAATCAATTTTGCAAGTGTGAAATGCAGAGGCATTGACTATACGCATTTGCATGACTAAACTTTACATTGGTAATGTTCAATGTCTTGTTGCAATGCATTTTTATAACCAAACTTTCTTTTAAAAATCTCTGCTCAGAATAAGGTTTAAAACATTTACCCTTCAGCCATTTTCAGTTTTCAGTTCCATTGGAAGTGTAATAAGCAAACTCCCCCTTCAGGATTTATATGGTAATCACAACCTAAATCTATGCAGGCTTTACAATACTGTTTATGTATGTATAAAGGTTGCTCCAAATATACTGGATATCTTTACAAATTCAAAAGTAACAACATCAGTGCTCTACACTTTTCTTATGAAATAAAAATGCAACATTCCTTTTGCTTAATCTCTCATGCCAGAAAGGACAACAGGAAGTTTCTTAACTTGAGTTCAGTTCTCCAAATTGTTATTAGCATAGTTATACTGAGCAAAAGAAAAAGGAAAAAAACGAAACAAAACAAAAAAGTTTATTTATGACGTCGGTAATTTTAAGAGAATAAATAAATATGTCAAAATTAAAAAAATAAAATTAGATTTTAATAACCTCAGACAAAGCTTTATTGAGGATATGCCTTACCCACCAGGCACTCATATGACGCATTTAATGATAACATATTCAATTACACATTTAATGGTCTATTTTTTTTTTTTTGTTATCTCACGGGTGATTATTGGGAATTCCCCAAAGTTTGGTATAAAATGGATGGATATATTTTAAATGTTTTAAATGAATTAAATGAATGTGGATAAGACAGATGTTAATAAATAGATACATGATATGTAGACACATAATAGGCAGATAAATGAGAGAAAGAGAGAAGAGAGAGGAGAGACAGAGAGACAGAGAGAAATATGCTGCAGATCTCTTCATACAAGGTCATGGACGATAGCCTACCATGTAAATCCTGTGTGGGGTGGTAAATAAACGTTTTTCAACTTTCCAAGTCTAGTATGCAGTGAATGTGTTTGACTGACCTAAAGTCACCGAACTGATTTCCACGGCTGAAGAAGAATCAGAGTGTGATTGTCCCTTCTCTTAGTCCAGCATGTCTTTGACCAGAGCACTTGCTCTCTTGGACACACACACACACACACACACACACCATAGATGGTATTTAACAGGTTCTGACCAATTCTGGAGACCCGGTAGAGGAAATTTTGGAGAATCAGCAAATACCCCCTCTGACTGGCCTGCCCTCATCTATTCTCTGCCTCCCAAGTCCCAGCTGATTGGCTTCTTTTGTCGCCCTGCACAGGAGAATTGAGCTGGAAAGCAAGTTAGTGGGGTGGGGAGAGAATGGGGATTTTGCAGTAACCTTCCACCAGGAATGGGGAAGGAATGGGGATTTTGTATCCTTCCCCTGCCATGCCCACCAAGACGCACCCACAAAGTTACACCATGCCCACCAAGCCATGTCCACAGAACTGGTAGTAAAAAAAAAATTGAATCCCACCATTGGCACACACATATACACACATATACTACATGTAAATATAGTGAATTGTAATTATATCCTCTATATGCCCTGCCGTACTCAACTACTGAAGACATGCAAGTTAAGTTTAGAATAAATAAATCTAAGATGTAAAAAAATCAACTAAAACTTCAAGCCAAACCTGCAAAAACAAAGCTATCGGAAGTTTGGGGTTAATAGCAGCAGTTTGACTAGATTCATGCTTATAATAGTAAACCCAGGGAGATCAAGAGCAAGAAAAGGAAAGAATTTGGCCCATATATAACGAACTGGAAGATGAAAAGGAAGTGTTGGACATTTTTGTCAGCTTGGACATTTTTGAAAAATTACAGCAGTATTGAAGCAAGGTCAGAATTTTGAACTTGGAAAAGAACACATTCCGTTTAAATCAGGGCTGTTCACGCCAAGGCCACTTTGAATATAAAATATGATTGCCCAACACTAGAAAGGAGCATTATCAGTACAGAGGTCAATCACATTTTTATTTTCACATGGAACTTTCCCCATGGCTGGCTGACTGGCTGGCTGGCTGACTAGCTGGATGGATGGATGCATAGGTGGTATTCAGCAGGTTCTGAACAGTTCTGGAGAACTGGTAGCAGAAATTTTGAGTAGTTTGGAAAATCAGCAAATATCACTTCTGACTGGCCCCACACCCATCTATTTTCTGCCTCCTGAGTCCCAGCTGATCAGCTGCGTCTTCTTTTGTTGCCCTGCACAGGAGAATGGAGCTGGAAAGCAGGTTAGTGAGGTGGGGAGGGAATGGAGATTTTACAGTATCCTTTCCCTGCCACACCCACCAAGCCATGCCTGCAGAACCAGTAGTAATTTTTTTTTGAATCCCACCACTGGATGGATGGATAGATAGATAGATAGATAGATAGATAGATAGATAGATAGATTGGTTGATAAGGGGAACTTCAGCAGGTCACTTATTTTGATCTTGTCTTCAATTTTGATGACCGTTTTCTCACTGCTCTTGAAGGGTGGCAATTAGATACTGATGAATTGATATTTTCAAGTAGCAGTGAGCTTTATAAAATAACCGAGTTTCAAAAAAAATCTTAAACTGCGAAATAATGGGTATATGTGAATGTATATATGTATATGTATATGTATATGTATGTATGTGTGTGTGTGTGTATATATATATATATATATATATATATATATATATATATATATATATATACACACACACACACACACACACACACACAGAGAGAGAGAGAGAGAGAGAGAGAGAGACACAGATATACTTTCACAGTTTGGGATTACTGTAACTAATTTTTTGAAACTCAATTATTTTATAAAAATAATTGTAAATTATATATAGTGACTCCCACGAAGGACTCCCATGAAGAGGAGAAAATTTATTTTGTGGATCTATATATTCTCATTAGAGCCAATTTGGTATAGTGTTAAAGCATTGGGCTAGAAACTGGAAGGCTGTGAGTTCTAGTCTCACCGTAAGGACAAAGCCAGTTGGGTGACAATGGGTCAGTCACTTTCTCTCAGCCCTAGGAAAGAGTGAATGCAAAATCACTTCTGAAAATCTTGTTAAGGTTTAAGAATATACAGGGTCTTATCCAGGCCGACTCTGGGAATCGGACATAATTGAATGGAAGAAATGTATATCTTACGCTTAGAATTTACTCTTCTAAAGTAGTGAGAAATGGGTGATGTACTTTTGAAATTGAGGAAAAGCTTATCAGTATAGCCAAAACTTTCAATTGTTCCTGTTTCATGTATAGGTATATTAATAAAATGAAACATATAAGCCAACAAAGTTAAAGAACATAGGTTACAGTATGCACCAAAATTTTTGGAATATAATCAAATGGCATAACAAACTAATCACAAAGGCAGGAACTGTAACACGCACGTTCTCAGAAGAAGTAGTTTTTCTGACTCCTCAGACAACTTGACTTTTTCTCATCCTACATTAAACAGCTGTTATATTATGTATTCTGCAGATGAATGAGCTGCAATGCTCATCTAAACTTATATTTCTTTCTTGTCAGCTTAATTTTTTGGCCCACCAGCCAACAACCACAATTGGGGAGAATATCTCAGCTGGAGGGAAAATAGATTAATGTCTCCTCATTCTGGAAAAAAGAAAAAGTGCTCTCTCTTGGTCTCTGGTCAAACTTACCCTGAGACGTGTTATTTATTGAAGAAAATGGATCCGTTAAAGAATGTTTCAAAATTCTTTTATGGAGAAACTAGATACTCACTGCACCAGGATGGTTTGCAATAAGGGCCCCATTACTCAATTGTTTAACAGTACCTGAACAAGGATTTTCCTTAATAGCTGAAGATACAATATCAGTGAAAGATTTAATCGCTGAAATGAATGAAACTGAGAGCTTGCATTTGCTTCAAGGAGATAATGAAAAATATGGTAAAGCTTTAGGATAAGGCTTTATTTATGCAAGTGGGTTTTGCTGGCTCCAAAAGTATCATATTATTATCATCATATTATAATGATGCTAGGGAAGGATAGGGTCAGCCATACACACATCAAACATGTTTTTTGTATGTGACAAGATAAGCTGCCGCATGCAAGAGCAGACAACTGTTCATACTGTATAGTTATAAATTAATTTGTAGGAAAATTCTCTATAGCTGATGCTAAGTGGGGTAGGCAGTTGTTCTGGAAAGGCACAATGTAACCTTCTTTAAAACATAAAATCTGTTCGTCTATATTTTCATGATTGTGTTGTAAATTAGGAAGTTTTATGACAAGCGTATCAGTCTATGTCTTTCAAAATTTGGACAGGCTGACTTTTTGCTGACATGGCTTTCCTCTCAAAATCCTGAAATAAGTATCATTTTCATTCTATTCAGAGCAGCAGTACAAGAAACATAAGAATTTTCTTCTTAAATATAATTTTATTAAGAACTTAAATTACAAAAGTAAAAACAAATACAAACTAAATGTAGAGAAAGAAACAAGAATGGAAAGAAAGAATAAAAAGTGCAAGAAAAGAGAAAAAGAAAGAAGACAAAGAAAAATATATAAAGAAGTGCATTCCAACCTTCACTGCAACATTAGAAGCAAATTTAATAATTCTTACTGCCCCTAAAATTAAACATACATCTCTTTATCACATAGCCCATCCCTTACCTTTAAAACAAATACATAAAGCATCAACTTTTCAGTCTTGGTGACAGCAAGTCTAAAAAGTGTTGCCAGACGTTGAAGCATTGCAACAAAATGTCTCATTTTACCTTAATCAAATAAACCAACTTTATATTCCTTTCTTTTACTTCTAATTGTCTTAATAATCTGTATATTTTGATTCAGTCAACTGTTATAATGTGAAATTGGAGACCAAAGTACACAAATTTGTTTGCAGAAAAGAAACAATGTTCTTCATAGGTTACAAAAATGTATTGGGATAAGCAACCTGCCTTCAGTCGAGGAGCTCTATACTGCACGAGTCAAAAAGAGGGCTGTGAAAATATTTACAGATCCCTCACATCCTGGACATAAACTGTTTCAACTCCTTCCCTCAAAACGACGCTATAGAGCACTGCACACCAGAACAACTAGACACAAGAACAGTTTTTCCCCAAAAGCCATCACTCTGCTAAACAAATAATTCCCTCAACACTGTTCAACTATTACAAAGTCTGCACTAACTATTACTGTTAATCTTCTCATCACTCCTTATCACCCATCCCCCCCACTTGTGACTGTATGACTGTAACTTTGTTGCTTGTATCCTTATGATTTTTATTGACTTTCCTAGTATGATTTGATTGCTTATTGTACCCTATGACTATCATTAAATGTCGTACCTTATGATTCTCGACTCTTGACAAATGTATCTTTTCTTTTATGTATACTGAGAGTATTTACACCAAGACAAATTCCTTGTGTGTCCAATTGCACTTGGCCAATAAAATATTCTATTCTATTCTATTCTATTCTATTCTATTCTATTCTATTCTATTCTATTCTATGCATAGGAAAGAAAAGGAGAAAGGAATAGCAAACCAAGTGGATTAAAGCATGAACTAAGAAAAAGTACCTAAAATATAGATACGTTTATACTAACTCCATTTACTCTTCATAACTCTTCATATCTTTTAGCATCCATGCTTACATCATTTATCATACCCATTTCCCTCCTAAAAATCAAAAAGACTTTTCAATTATAGGGAAAAAAACATTCATATAAGTCCTCTAATACTCATTTCAGTTGAGACAAACAACTTCACACTAAGTGAAACATCACATGACTCAGCTCACCTTATAACAGTAGTTCTGGGTAAGGTATGTGTATATTAGCAATTATACCATTGGAAAATATAAAATATAATTCTTGGTCTTTGTTTTTCCATGTCCTATGAGTTTGGGTGGTTAGACGTTGTATCACTGATTAAAACAAACATTTTGCCATCATAATTTAGTAGTTGGTTACTGACTTTTAGCACGATTGTTTCTAGGATTTAAAGTTCCATGTTACTTTCCAACTAATTACCATAAAAATAAGCATACTTAATGAAGCTATTGAATGAGTAGTGTGATGGCCTAGAAGAAGAACTCTCGCCTCACAATTAGGAGGCTGTGAGTTCGATCCTAAGTAGAGACAGATATTTATTTATCTGGGCACAATAAGAATATATCTACTGAATAAAACTCCATATTGGTGACAGGAAGGGCATCCAGCCAGTAAACACACAGCTCCATTCAGTTGCCCAGACTCCACCCCATAAAGGATTATGGGGTCATTAAAAGAAGATGAATGAAACTATTGAATCAAACATATAGCTGCAATTCCATTAGTTTGCAAAACTGAGTAAAATTCAATGAAACCTCTATTGCAAATGTGATTGTTTTATAAAGTGAAATATCATTATTTTATGTTTCAATCCAGATGTCAAAATTTGGACTTTAAAATGTTTCAGCCCCTTTTGCCTAGGCAACAGTTCCTGCTTAACTCCATCAAGGTCATCTCCTTTAAGCTCTAAATGAACTATGATTAGGAATCACTTGGATAGCAGTTATCTGGGGGAACCATCTTTTTCTAGTTATATTTCCTAAGGAAGTACCTCTGGCAGGACCCAGAAGGGCCTTCTCTGTGGTGGCTCCTTCCCTTTTGTTCTGACCCAACCCTGTTACCAGCAAGAAAATCTCAAACAATCACAGCAACTCAAACCTTCATAGCTTTAATCTACAAATGAACTTCTTTGGAGATAAAAGATGGCTTGCGGCCAATTAGTCCAACCAAAAAAGCCTTGACAGAATTCTTCAGATAAGCTGGAGTCTCTACATACAATGCTGGGTCCTTAGAACATTTTTGCCTTCTGCAAAGACAAAAACCTTTTGAAACCAGGCTTATATTCCCTGGAGGGAGGAGCCATTATGTTGCATCCTTACTCCTGAGTCGCCTGTGCTGCTCCAGCTATTCTCTTCTATGAATCATCCTGTGCTCATGTGCACTTTGTACAGGCTCCTCGGGAACCTCCTCATCACTGCTGCCAGCCCTCCCAATCCCTGAAGGCAGCAGTCCACTCCCTGATGGTCCCAGCCCCTCATCTGGGTCCTCGCTCTTCTCCACCATCCACACCTGCTGCCAGCTAACCACAACACCTTTGGAACTTCATTACCACAGAGTTTAGACTAGTCCCCACTGGCAAACTTATGGCAGGTGTGCCAGAGGTGGCATACAGAGCCATCTCTCTGGGCATGCGAGCTGTTTACCCAGCTCAGTTCCACCATGCATGCACATGTGCACCTCCCATTGGGTATCTGCTGTGCATGCAAAAGGGGTAGGTTGTGGGGGGGTGCGTGCAGGGGCTCCTGTGTGTAGGGGCACCCATGTGTGGGGGCTAAGGTGCACATGCATGTATCACGCTTGCATGGCCAGGGGCAGGATACACACACAGGGGGGCATGTGCACATGTGCAAGAGGTGGAGCACATTCAAGAAGCGGAGCACAAACGGGGTTATGCAAGCAGGCGGGTAGGTGGGGCACATGCACAGGGCATGCGGGCATTGCATTTTGGGAATGCACCTGCACATACGCTTTGGACACTTGGTGCCAAAAGGGTTAGCCATCACTGCCTTAAGACCTGGTTTTGCCAAAGAGCCTGAAGAAGCCAGTGAGATGGAGCCTATCAAGTGTCTTGTTTGATTGTATGTTGTACCTGGTTTTGGGGGAATTACTGATTTTTACCCTTTTATATTGTTTTTTTTTTATTGTTTGTAAGCCATCCAGAGTCCCTGAGAATGTGTGGGCAGTCATACAAAACTTCAAAATAAAATAAAATAAAATAAAATAAAATAAAATAAAATAATGTGAATAGAATGCATCATTCCAGGAGTGATTTCCAGACTTTGAGACAACGTAGTAGATGAATCCAATTATTGCATCAAAACAACAGACTAAATTAGTTTAATTTTTTAGTTCAAGTCATTGAATATGCTCTATAAATTGTAAGTGCTTGGTTAGTTTATAATTTGGCATTTTATGCCAACCTGGAAAATGGATTAAGACTGTTGTGCGAATGCTCTTCCTATGTTGTTACTATTATTCAATTTGTGTTTGCATTAGCCAACTTGAACAATGTCATAATTAATTATGTAGGCTATTCCATGAAAGAAGAAAAAAATTCCACAGTGAAGCCCAGAGGGTATACTGAATTCAGATCTCCATGGAAGGAAACAGATGAATATATGACATAAAGTATTTTACAAGTGCTTAACAAGAACATGATTGGGGGGATGATTGAAATCCATGAAATCAATGCCATAAACTTATATTGCTTTTTTTTTTTTTACAGTTAGTGAAGTGCAAGAAGATCAATAGTAGAACAACATTATTCACTTTAAATATCAGTGGCCTCTCAGAACAAAAGTGAATGGTTGAATATGATGAGTCCACCAGTGATACTAAATCAGGAGGATGAGAAGATGCAGATGGGGTCAATACCAAACACAAAGAGTGATGCAGTGTTAAATTAGTTAGTTTGGAATGCAAGTAAGTGGATTAGAGAGGAGCACAGTTCAATATGATAAAGTAGAAATTAATGAAATTAAGGTGGGAGGCTAGCATGGGAAAGAAAATAAGGTTGTCGTTCATGACCCGTTTCAAGATAGTTACTGAAACATTGAATATTATATGGAAGAATGAAGGCCTTACTTTCTTGCTGTCTCAGGTCAGTCCACACATGGAAAATTCAATTCTAAGAGAGGGTGATTAAACCAGTTCCCCAAAAAAATTAAAGCACCAAAGTTAAATTATTTTCCCAGGAGAAAAACTGTTTAAAATACTGAAAGTTATGAGAGCACAAAATCAATATCAGACACATATGAAATATTTCTTACCTTAGTTTGACATCTGTTGATATGTTTCTCAAGGTTTTATAGTTTGCAAGTTGTCTTGGTTCTTTGTAGTTTAAAATAGATTGAATCTGTGGTAAGATAATAGATAGATGATAGAAGATGGATGATAGATAGATAGATAGATAGATAGATAGATAGATAGATAGATAGATAGATAGATAGATAGATAGATAGATAGATAGATAGATAGATAGATAGATGGATAGACAAACTGACAGACAGACAGATGAAGTCCTGTGATGGCACAGTGGTTGGAATGCAGTATTGCAGGCTAATTCTGCTGACAGTTGATTGCCAGCATTTTGGCAGTTTGATTTTTACCAGCTCAAGGTTGTCTCAGCCTTCCATCATTCCAAGGTTGGTAAAATGAGGTCCCAGATTGTTGGGGGTAATACGCTGACTCTGTAAACTGCTTAGAGAGGGCTGTAAAGCACTGTGAACCAGTATATGACTAAGTGCTATTGCATAGATAGATAGATAGATAGATAGATAGATAGATAGATAGATAGATAGATAGATAGATAGATAGATAGATGGATGGATGGATGGATGGATGGATGGATGGATGGATGGATGGATGGATGGATGGATAGATAGATAGATAGATAGATAGATGATAGATAGATAGATAGATAGATAGATAGATAGATAGATAGATAGATAGATAGATTTGTCAGCGTACCAGGGAAATTCCATTCCTGTCAGTAACTCCAAGACACACCATCTCAAAGTACTTTTATTAGAACAGTACCTGGCACATACTGGGGAAATCCAGAACTAAATCTTCCCAGCTTTCCCACAAAGTCCCAAGCTACAACCCATCCCCTTTTCCTTCATCACCAGATCACGTGCACCAAAGTAAGTTTTAATTCTTTCTGCACCACACTCTGTAACCTTGAACTATCAAAATAATATATTTTGTCTACTAAGAGCTACTCAGTTAACATCACCCGCTCCCACTTTCTTCAACTATGTGGCAGCGATGAATTCCATAGCTAACAAGATAGATAGATAGATAGACAAATAGATAGATAGATAGATGACAGATAAATATTTGTTCATTCCATGATCGAGACTTACTAGAAACTGCATTCCTGATGGCAACAATGATGTGGGTACAGGATCCAAAGACCACTAAAAAGCATTTAAGAAATCACAGCCTGGAACTGTTACTCCTCCTTCTTACAAATAATATTAGTTTGTGCTTTGATTAAAAGTACATTTAAATTAAGGTATGCAGATCTGAATCAACAAAGCCAGCATTAGAATGTTAAATATTGCTCTAAATGTAAATCACTCCGAGATATTATTTTCCAAAGTGACTTCTTCATTGACTTTTAGTGACCACTCCCCAGTCTTCTCTTTTTCTTTACATGCTTTATATAAATGCATTTTATTCATGCTTTTTTTTTACTATCCTGAAAAGTAATATGTGGGGCACAATACAAATTCTACAGTAGTATCTTCTTAGGTTTGTTGGCCACAATCCTAGATTTCAATCATTTCAAAAAGAATGAAAAGATTTACTATCCTTGTCAACTAATGGAATTGACTTCTCTTGTTAACTTCCTATTCATTTGTGAATGGCTACTCCAACGAAGGCTACAAAGAACAATATTAAGGTCCCCAACCATTCTACAAATAGTAAATATACAATATTGCCCTATATGGAACCAAAGGATTGGCTCATCAGAACCAGAGAAATCTCTCTGAAAGCAGTAGTTCTCCAATGCCATAAGTAGGATCTCTAATGCTACACCATATGACTTTCCTATGTTTACTCATTCTTTGCCTTTTTAAATAAACACCATGTTTTAAAGCAGAACTGGGCAATCAGAAACGGTGTTGATTTTTGTTGTTCTTTTAAGAATTGCACATGGTAAATTTAGAAAATGTATAAGTTATTTAAATACTATGTAATTTTCTCAGGGGGGAGATTTGCAATTTTGCTGTCAATTTAATGTAGATTTGTGGGTGGGGAGAAACCTGGAAAAGCTATCACTGAGAGCTTATGGCTACAGGATACCAGATTTTAAGCCATATGCATTCAGTGAAGAATACAGCTGAGTAACTAGGTTTTCCCTTCCCAAATGTAAACCTGAACATCTAGAGGGCAAAAATGGTTCTTCAGAAGTTCAGATTAAATGTACTAATGCCAGAAGCACAGTTTGCCCAATTGTCCAATTCTTAGGGCTGAACTGATGATATGATCCCAGTTACCAGTCATTACTGAAGATTTTCAATGAAAACGTTGGTCAAGGGAAAAATAAATATGGCAAAAACTGTCACCCTTCTAGCTCTTTCCCATGTATTTCCCACTGACAACTTCTCTCCCATGACTAATAGTGACTTGTATACTTAGGTACTGTAGAATATATTAACTGATGGTACAATTGCTGTCAGTGTTGGAATGTACAGAATTTTGTAATGCTCTTCTGCATTATTTACTAGACTTTTTTCATTAAAAATATTTATATGACCTTTACTTTCTTTCTCTGGTTTGTTTACAGCTGCTCGGAAAGCACTTGAGAAAGCTCTTGGTTTTGTTATCATCTCAAATTCTTGGTTTTATACTTCTTCATTTGTTTTTACTTAAGAGTCTTTTGGAAGAAAAAATGAAAGAATGATTCATATTTTTGTTTGACACAATATAGGCTAAATGTAGCATAAACCACATTCTTTCATTTGCCACTTGTTACTTAAATGAATATTTGTGGCAGTTGCACAGCAAGGCTTCAGCATAATACAAGCATTAGTAATTGATTTTCCTTTTAATTAATGAAATTATATGATGTATTATGACTGTGGTGCATGTAATACAAGATCTCACAATGCAGTAGATTTACTTTAATATTTTTTTCTATTATATTAAGTCCCAGAATATTATTTTTTTCAGCTATGAGCAGCAGCTGAACTGTTGCTTTTTTCATTTTTCTAAAATATTGGTAATGTTTGCAGAGATAAGCATTAAATATCAGTACAATCTGCTTTCTGCAATGTGACAGATTGAAGCATATGAAGTTACTTGTCCTTTTTAAACTCTGGGTATTCTTGGATTTGGTCTTATCTGTCAGTGTGTTGAATGTATGGCTCTTCAGCCAAGAATTTGAGATGCTGGAAATGTATCAGTATCTTTCCAGTTTCCTTCTAATTTCCAAGAACTTCGAAGCAGCCAAAAAATCTTCATGGACAACATGCTGCAGCACAGGAGGATAAATTGGAAAGGGGAATTATCTACAAATAGCAAGTGGAGACAGATTATTTTTATTGGGAAATTTATATTTTATTATTTCAATGGTCAGTTCAAACTTTTAAGGTACGCAGTAAGTTTGCATCCAGTTGACTTATTCTTTCTAATTGAGCTTCAAAGTGTTTAGAAAAGATTTAGAAAAGCAGAAAAAATAGCTTTTTCTTCTTTGTTTTTTAATCTTCTGATTTTAGGGGTGTGCAATCCTTCATTTCACAACTTAAAATTTAAAAACTCCAATTTTGATTAAATGTTCATGAATATAAAATGAACAGCAATGCTAACATGATTCTTTGGTATTATTCTGTTTGTCCATTTACCACTCTTTGATGTTGAACATCAAACACAAAGAAGTCCTTTCTCCTGATACTTTTTGCTGGTCATCTTTTTATTTGCTACAGTGACGATGTACAGCTACCAGTGAAGACAACAATTTTCCTATTCAATGAAACTTCAGGACTATCTTCTACTTGATCTCAATGGTCAAGAATATTTGACTTATAGTTTCTGAGTTCTTCTGTACTAAGGCAGAGCTTTTCAGGCCAAGTCTTTTAACTAGCTCTGTTAAGGAGGTGAAAAGTCATCTCCTCAAGGAGACATTGTCTTTGTTGCATCTCTGGCACTCAGCTAAGATAGCTTCAGATTATCTTGAGTTGTTTCAGTTTGAAATTCTATAGTGTCTTCCTCCCTTAATGTGTAATTATAAATGTGCATAATTAGGAATATTTCATGTGACTGAAATTGCAGTTAGAAGGTCTAAACATGTCCTAATCTCAGATACCTGGCTTACCCAGAGACATCTACCCATGACAAAACCACAGAACCCAATGTGAGTTTCCTTATATGCACCTCTTTAGCACTCTTTAGAAAAAGAGCAGGAATGATTCTTTAAGAGGTCAGTATAAATTAAGAAATAAAGCCAGGTTTTGTCCCCTGTTGCAGCTGGTTCTGTTACACAAGTGACTTACAGATGTTCTACCTCTGCTGACAAGTAGCTTTTGTGTAGTTCTACTTTTTATTATTCTGAGTACTACAGGAAAGCTCTCTCCTTTTTGCCCTGCCATTAGACCTTTGGAGAAAATAATTCCCCCATCTTCAGATATCTTTCCTCCTCTTTGACAAGGTTGCCATGTTCATATATGTTTGACCTAAACATATTGTCTCCCAAAATATGAATGGCTAACCGAGGACCAAATACACAATAGAACAATGCTTTTTCTGTTTCTTAAATATTCAATCAGAGTAGAGCTGGAAGGCACCTTGGAGGTCTTCTAGTCCAACTCCTTACTTAAGCAGGAGACCCTATACCATGGGTTACCAACCTTCTGGACCTCAGGGACCACCAAACTCATAATTTTAGATACCAGAGACCACTAACTAGTTCTGTGGGCATGGCCTAATTTGTGGGTGTGGCTTGGTGGTCATGTGACTGGCTGGGCATGGCTTGTATGTAAATATTATATATTTATATAAATATTGATTTTTTTATAAAAAAAGAGCAACTTTTACCCAAAATCAGGCAAAGCAAGCAGGCAGATTGATTTGCTCACAGAATCACAGATTCATTCAGAAATCTATCTTTCTGCCATTGGCTAGCTCAGTCTGTCACATAAAATTTGCTAGCAAGCAAACTCACAAAATTAACTCACAACACACCATGCATGTAAATATTGAATTTTTTATTTTAAAAAAGGGCATCTTTTACCCAAAATCAGGCAAAGCAGGCAGATTGAGTTGCTCACAGAATCGTTTAGTGATCTGTCTATCTGCCATCGGCTAGCTCAGTCTCTCAAATTTGCTTGCCGTGAATCTGCACTGAATTTGCTTGCAAGCAAACCTTCAGTCCTAAGGGAGGTTCTGCAGTGCTTAGGTAGAAAGCAAGAAATCCAACCATTTCCTCCTTCCTAGCTAATCTAAATCTCCCTGCACAGCAGAACAGATGATGTCCAGAAAAAGGAAAAATTGCAACTTAGCAGACAAGTTTGCCAGGTAAGGAGTGAGTGGGCGGGGAGGATTCCCGCGGGCCATGTGGGCTGAGCAGCCTTGTGTTTTTACGTAGCCTGGATTAATTGCTTTTGGGGGGTGCTCTGGGAGTGAGATTTCTCTGCGGTTGACCAAAATTTTCACACGGCCCACCAGTGGGCTGCAGCTCACCGGTTGGCAACTGCTGCCCTATACCATTTTGATAAGTGGTTGTCCAGTCTTTTCTGGAAAATAATCCAGTAATGAAGCACCCACAACTTCTGAAAGTAAGCTGTTCCACTGGTTATCTGTCTTCACTGTTAGGAAGTTTCTCCTTAATTCTAAATTGCTTCTCTCCTTAATTAGTTTCCATCCATTGTTTCTTGCCTCGCTTTCTGGTGCTTTGAAAATAAGTTGACTCCTCTTCTTTGTGGCAGCCCCTCAAATATTGGAACATTGCTATCATGTCACCCCTAATCCTTCTTTTTTCTAGACTGGCCATATCAAATTCCTGCAACCATTCTTCATATGTTTTTGTCTCCAGGTCTTTAATCATCTTAGTTGCTCTTCCTTGCACTTTTTCCAAAGTCTCAACATCTTTTTTGTAATGTGGTGACCAAAACTGGATGCATTATTCCAGATGTGGTCCTACTAAGGATTTATAAAGTGGTAAAATAAATGAATACTTATTATTTATTCAGTTCTACTTTCCTTAGGAAAATATGTGGGACTTGTTCATGTGGCCAGAGACCAAATGAATATATTCTCGCCCACACACACCCAAAACCTTCTGCACCTGAAAACACATTAGTTGGCCCTCATTTCTGTTTAATATAAAAGTGAGAATAAGTTTACAAATTCAGTTTTGCATAGGGATTTGCATGGGTTGGAATTTTCTGGCACATCCTAATTCCCTTGCATTCAATTTAACTTTGCTACTACTGCAATAATGCTAAAAGCTGCCATTAGAAATTGAGCAGAAGACGATTTACAAAATAGTACCAAATTAGATAATAAGAGAGGATTATGTTAGAATCAAAACAAGATGTTTCATTCAAAAGCCCAGTTCAAAAGACTCCTGAACAAGCAAATAGAAAAAATCAGCTACTACCATAGGAACTCTGAAAACACAAGTGCTTTTCTTTGATCATAAATGCAACCCAGAAAACAGAAAATATAATAGTTAGATTCAACAGCGATTAGGGGCACACAGTGGCTAGTCTGCCTCCTAAGAGATAATGATGGTCTACTGCTGTAAATTGAAAAGAAACTAATGAGCATATGCAATGGCATTTTCTGGAAGATCTCTAGTAGCTATAATGTTGGAATAAGAATGTGGAATTAATGGCATTGAGGGAATTAAATCATGATTTATTTACCAGCACTGCGGATTAGCTTCATGAATGCAATGGACTGCTGTAACGAGACCAAAATTAAATCCAATTATGACAGTGAACTAAAATATAAATATTATAATAGGTAATGGTATTGGAAATCAGTCACAATTTATATGAAAATATAATTTTACATTGGGGTACAAGATTATTCAAAAGAACAGAGAACAAAGCTGTATTACAGACAGACTCAAAGTATAGCGGTATTCTTTCCTTGTCGTATAGAAAGCACAAAGCTATTATTATAGTAAATGTTACAGTTATGAAGCATCCTATAAAGTTAAAATGGCCTTATTGTCCAGTACTCTTACACAAATTGAGGTCAGAAAAGCCTTGCGGGGAAGAGTAGTAATAGTTCCTTTTTAGGAACAGAAACTGTAACACTTGATACATTAGAACTCAATTTATACATTACAATTCAAACTTGTGGCTCGCGGACTGGATGCATCATGTGCTGGCCATGCCCATACCTGGTTTGGTAAAGGGAGAAAAGTTCCTGATACATCACGTAATGTTGCCATCAGTTTGATACCTCTGCGTTAGAAGAATGGAGACATACAAGTAATCCTCAACTTACAAACACAACTGAGCCCAAATTTTTTGTTGTTAAGCGAGATATTTGTTAAGTGAGTTTTGCCCCAGTTTATGACCTTTCTTGCCACAGTGGTTAAGTTAATCATTGCAGAGGTTATGTTAGTAACACGGTTGTTAAGCGAAACTGGATTCCCCATTGACTTTGTTTGTCAGAGGGTTACAAAAGGACACTGTTACTGTCATAAATATGAACCGGTTGCCAAGCATCCAAATTTTGATCATGTAGCCATAGGGGTGTTGCATTGGTCACATGTGTGAAAAATGGTCATAAGTCATTTTTTCATGCACATTGTAACTTTAAATGGTCACTAAACAAACTGTTGCAAATCAAGGACTCCCTATATTTGCAGATATTTGCATCCTTACCTAACACAACTGTTGCTGGGACCTTCAGGTGGTAGATAATGTGTTTGAATAATCCTGCATTTCACTTCCTGGCACCTATAAAATGGACAGCACCTGTATCAATTACACTGCAATTTGCTAAGTATTCTGTTCTCTAAGCTCAGATAGTGTCAGCTCCATTAGGCAGACCAGTCCAGGAAATCAGTTCTATGGGAAGTTTAAAGCTTACTTTAAAAAAAAATAAGATTGACTATAATAGCAGGCTGGTTCTGCTATACCTCCTTCTGTGTATTAAATTTCATTGAATTAAACTCTGCCTACACTGTTTCTAAATGTTAACTCATTGTTTTGGACTTTAAAAAAAAAAGTGTTTCAGCCCATTTGCCTACATAACAGTTCCTGCATATTTCTGTCAAAAGGAGTGTCAGCTGAGAGAAACAGCAGCCAGGTGTGTTCTGGGCCTGAATTTTCCTACATTCACCATGCATAAATGAGCAGGAAAGGTGCTTCAAGATTGAAAGAATACTATCTGTTCCATTGAATCAGTTAGAGAAGATGCAATACTGCCCACCATTCAAAAACTGTCTTGCTTGAGAATTGAGTGAATGGTAGAGAAGGTGTTGAATAACCATGCCCGGGCAGTAGATTATGTAATATTTGAAGGGCTTGATAATTATCTCCTGATATCACCCGATAATATAACACTGAAGTCTGAGATGCATCCTCAATTGGATGCCAGCAGTGCCTCTTAGAGTTCACAACTCTAATAACAATGGCAATAACACTTAGAGTTACATATATTGCTTCACACTGCTTTTCAGCCCTTTATATGGTTTACAGAGTCAGCATATTGCCCCCAATAATCTAGGTCAGGGGTGTCAAACTCACACTGTCATCATGTGATATTTGGGGATTTTTTTTCTCCTTTGCTAAACAGGTTGTGGGCATGGCCAGCGCATGACGCATCCAGCCTGCGGGTCAGGAGTATGGCAGCCCTGATCTAGGTCCTCAATTTACCAACCTCAGAAGGATGGAAGACTCAAACTTGAACCGGTGAGATTCAAACTGTCAAATTGCTGGCAGCTGTCAGTCAGCCGAAGTAGCCTGCAGTACTGCATTCTAACCACTGCTCCACCACAGCCCATATCCTAATTCTCTCGTACTGTTCCTCTCCCCTCCCACACATATTTCTGTCTCAAAAACTAATTGGGCCCCCTTTTATTTCTGCAAAGTTGTGCAAAGACTGTCCTAGCCATGACTTTTACCTTCTCATTGTGTTGTGGCCCACCAGCTGCCAGCAGAGCTGGGGACAGACTCGGATGATGAGGTTGGGGAAGAACTTGGACCAGTTCTGGAGCCTGGGCAAGGCTCTGATGGATGCTCAGTGTCAAACACAGAGATAGAACCAGGGCCGTCCGGCATTTCCCAGACAGAGGGGGAGCTGCCTTTGGAGTCAGAGATGAGTGAGGAGGAGGAACAGACGGGACCCGTTCTAGATGTGTGTATGTGCAGAGCAGATAGGAGAGGTGAACAACGGATGGCAATGAGCCAGCTCGGAAAACAAAACAAACGTGGATGCTGACTGGCCCCTCCCTGACTGGGGAATAAATAGGAGGAAAGGGCAGTGGTTTGGTTGTCACAGACAACTGTATGCATTTTGGGAAAGTTTGCTCTTGTGTGTTTATGCGACAAAGACTGCCTCACCAGAACTGAGGTTTGTCTATTTCTCTGGTTGACCTGATGTAATTTGAAGCCTCCCTGCTCACAACCTTGCATTTAGCATAATGAGCTAATAAGGACTATTGCTTCAGTTAACTCCTTGCAGGACTCTTGCTTGGACTTTCTGTTGGTGAATGCAGTTAATTCCCAATGTGTAATTAAAGAGGGGTTTTTCTTTGCAGGGAGTCTGTTTCTTGCACATTGAGCAGGAGTTGTGAGTCCAGGACAACCCCCAAGTTGTGGACTGAATGCATCTGAGGTATTGCCACCCCATCCAGAATTAAAGATGGATGGGGACTGCATGTATGCAAAGCCGTTCCATTTTGCCAGAGTCTGTCAAAGCTTGTTGTCCCCATCCAGGTTAGTCATACTAGAATACACATTGATTTCTATGGAAAGCAAGTATGCTATGAATTTGGTGCAATGTGTTTAGAATGCAGATTTCTTTTTAAGAAAGTTAGCATTTAATTTCTCCAGGTAACTTTGATAAAAAATTTCAGATAACTTGATTGGGGGGGTATCTCCAAAGATAATCCTGAACCTAAATCCTCCTAACCTCTTGAGGATCTACACACTGAAGTGTACAAATGACAGAGAAAGTCCCAGGAGTGTTAAAGAATTACTTCTGAAATGCAAGATCCAATTTACAATGACTCTTCATCCATCAAGGTCTAGTTTAAAACTCTACCTGACCAGTTGAAAGTCATGTAGGGAAAATGACTGGAACATATGTTCAGTGTATTTGTGGGGAGTGTATCGGAATGCTCCATATAATCCATTTCATGCCAAGATGTACAGTATTTTATAATTCATGCTTATCTCAAGAAAGTCAAATAAAATTAGCTAATTTCAGTTTTACTATAAAAAGAAATATGGTTCTGCTATACAAGCATCTTGGAAGATTATTTATTTTGAAAGGCATCCTGAGGCCAAATTGTTAAGTGGAGATAATGGATATAAACCACCTAAGGCATGTAGGTGACTCATTAATGAATTACTTGTAAAACAAAGTCAGATGTTCCACTCAGATAGAAACTACATTTGAATTACATGTGATTAAGAGTTTAAGAAAACTGAGGGGGGGGGGTCATGAAGGGGTCCTCAAAACTGCAAGCTTAAAATATTGCATTAATATCTTACATTAATGTTCTTGTAGGGTTCTTATGCCCTTCATAGGTCATTTCATTTATATGGAAAGGTTTCACAATGCATATTTTAAAAACTGAAAATGTTTTGCGTTTCTATCTGGGGAGGGAAACTTCAGAATTATACAGTGTTTTAATCATAACCATTATTGAAATTTCTTGGGTTAAAAATATAATGGAACAATTTTCCATGTAGAACATACCCAAGAAATTGGGTAAGGAAGGGCAAAATATATAGTGCCATCTTTTCTCTGTGCTTGATATTGGGATTTTATTTTAAGGGCGGACACCTAAATGCATGAAGTAGCCCTGTCAATAGCAATGATGTGATTAAAACCACATCTGAAAATGATAAATATAGGCAGGCAGTTAAGTTAATTGTTCTGATTCAGTGACATTGTTCAAGTAAACCAAGCTGGTGACATCCAGATGTATTACAATTCAAGTTCCAGGTATTTCCAGTCAGGCATGTAGGCTGGGAGTTCTAGAAGTTTTTGTGCCAAATTTTCTGGATAACAACAGATTTCCCAAATGAAAAGAGCAGCTTGACTATGGGAAGTATGATGTGTGATTAAGAAATTCCTACATTACTGGGGTAAACAAAGGATTTAAGCTAGATATTAGTATTATAAATTATTATTCCCGCCAGAAGATATTTTACTGGATTAAACTGTAAATTGCACTTTAGACCATTATATGAGTAGTACTATGACTCAATTAATGCTTATGACAGCTTCTCTGTGAGCATGTCAGAAAAGTACAGAAGGGCCCTCTCTGCCCGCTATCCAAGCAATATTTATATGGAGGCATTGCTTAGAAAAGAGAAGATCTCTGTTTATGTTTCATCATTTTGTATGATTGGGGCATCTACATTTTGGCCCTGATGGATTGCCAAAGTATGCATGTGATTGTGAACAATATGGATTTGCCCTCTGCGGTTCATCAAAGACAAAGCTTGAAAACCTACTGATGATTTCAAGTTTTGGAAGCAAGATAAGCAGTTCTCAGGGCTTCCAAAATATTGGAATGATTTTTGGTCTGATTGTTTTAGCAATTTGTAACTGAAGAACACTAGCACTTATGATGTTACTTAGTTTGGCTAATGAAATGTCTGCAAGACAACAGATACTCTCAGAGAAAACCAAAGACGTCTTAGCTTAAGAACTGTCATGTGCTTGCTTATAGGTTCTCTGAAACATAAATAACATATCATATATGCCACTTTTTTGTGATTCAACTAATCATTTTAAGAGACAGGTCTCCAACTATGATTATGAGTAGCTGTACTAACTATCATCTGCTCATACCTTTAACCCATAAGACTCCTGATGATAGTTCATGTGTTCCTTGGCTATTCAACACAACCTACAACAGTTGTATATCTATGGAATACATGAAGTGGATTGTTGAGTCTTGTTTAGTAAAAAATGACTAATCCTTATGATGCTAAAAGATTATTTGCTATTCTTGATGCAAAAACTAACACAGCTATTCCTTTGGGTAATAATATTCTTCATCTTTAAATTATTAAAAAGTATCCTTTTAGAAGTATATTAATCATCAACTACTTCCAAACTTTTTTTTCATTAGCCTGTGGGTTGATAGTTACATAAATGCCCACTACTACATCCCATTATATAGCTGAACTGAAAAATCTGCTTTATACTTTCAGAATTGTTTGAAAGTTATATCTTTTAATTTCAGATTTCTAAAAACTTGACAGTAATAAAATTAGTTGATTAATGGCGAATTAAAAATTACCTTATATGGGACTGCCTTTTTTGGATATTTTTTTTTATGAAACCTTTAAAAGAATAATATAAAAACTAATGCAAACCATGAGCCTGCCCTTAAAAGCCACAAGGAAGCTTCAACTGACCCAGAATACAGCAACACTCTGCATGATGCCTTGGTATATCCATGTATCATCTCTGATTTTTGAGATGTACTGGTTTCTGAACATTGTGAACATTTATCCTTTGAAATTTTTTAATGCTAACTAACGTGTTAAAAATAACATCTCTTTTGAGTTTAATTTGTTTCCTGTTGAGCTTCTAGATATGTTTTCTTGGTAACAAAAATGAAAGTGGCTTGTAACTGCCTCCTTCAGGATATATGTTGACTTCCCAATAGGCCAATTGTGCTATTAATCTTTGGAGATGTCCTGTCAAAGTACTAACTACAAGTTTCTAAGCCTAGATAAATTCAAACAAGTGCTGCCACTACTATGGAACTATCAGCAAAAACAATGTTCTTCTAAATTTGAAGCTGTAAGATGCAATACTTAACCAGAACTACCATTAAAACTGCCATCGCATTATAAAGTACAATTAATTAATCAATCAACCCTCCACTTTGCTGAAAACGCTATTCTGATAGCCAAAAATGCAAAGGATCTGAAAATCTAATGTCAAGAAGTGGAAAAAATATTTAAAAAATATTTTTTAATTAATTATAATTAAATACATAAAAGCACAAACTATTGAAAATAGATACACCAACCAGCCTTAAAACGGATAATAAAAGTACTGAAGAGAGAGATAGTTTCCTTCTTTTAGGATTGAGAGCAAAGGAACCAGCAGACAAGAAATACATTGCAGACTAGGCCCTGATAGAGTAGTGATAGAAAAGATATTCAGATAAATATTTATTCTAATGTGTCTGTATATACAAACAATGGAATCGTGAAAGGAATGGCTTGTGACGCTCTCTTGAAGACAAAATCTTAGATTTTGAAGAAGTGGGATTAAAAAAAAGTATAGGTAATCCTCACCTGATAACCACAATGGAACTCGGAATTTTGGTTATATGACGGTCATTAATTAGCTCACCACATCACCTGACTCAATTTTATGACTATTTTCACTATAGTCATTGAGAAAACTATATGATCATTAAGCCAACTCGTGTGATTATTAAGTGAATCCATTCTCCTGGCATGGTCATTTTTGCTGGTAACCAAGAAGAAAAAAATGTATTTCACAATCATGTGACCATGGGATCCTGCAACTGGTTGTACATTAGCTGGTTGACAAACATCCAAAGTGCAATCACATGACCATGGGCATGCATATGTGTGCGTGACAGTTGTAACTTCATGTTGTGACCCAACCCTGTTACCAGCAAGAAAATCTCAAACAAACGCAGCAACTCAAACCTTCACAGCTTTAATCCACAAATAAACTTATTTGGAGATAAAAGATGGCTTGCAGCCAATCAGTCCAACCAAAAAAGCCTTGACAGCATTCTTCAGATAAGCTGGAGTCTCTACACACAATGCTGGGTCCTTAGAACGCTTTTGCCTTCTGCAAAGGCAAAAACCTTTTGAAACCAGGCTTATATTCTCTGGAGGGAGGGGCCATTATGTTGCATCCTTACTCCTGAGTCACCTGTAGTGCTCCAGCTTTTCTCTTCTATGAATTATCCTGCGCTCACACGCACTTAGCACAGGCTCCTCGGGAATCTCCTCCTCCCTGCTGCCAGCCCCCACAATCCCTGAAGGCAGCAGTCCACTCCCTGATGGTCCCAGGCCCTCATCTGAGCCCTCGCTGTCCTCCACCATCCACACCTGCTGCCGGCTAACCACAACACTTCAACAACAGGTCCTAAGTAGCATTTTGGAGATCAGTCATAAAATCAAATGATCATTAAGTGACCAATCATAAAACAAGGAGTACTTGCATTGATACTTTGGGAGGCTGATGTGGCGAAGATTTCTAAGAATATCATGGACAGCCAACAAGACAAACGCATAGATTGAACACACTGAAAAAAACAGAGTTCTTATTTGAGGCACAAATGACCTAGCTCAATTTATACCACCTTGGACACATTACCTAGAGACTCAATTTTCTGGAGAATGCTCTCATACTGGGAAAATTGAAAGGAAAGAAAAGAAGGGGATGATCCTGTTACAGCTGAAAGGTGCACCATGGAAGACCTGAAAGACCAGGAACAAATCATCATGGAGAAAATCTGCTCACTAACAGCCTGCACTGATACACATAATCACATAATTAATCAATCAATCAATCAATCAATCCAAAGGATATTTTAATAGATTAGATTATCTCTCTATTTTTATTATTACAATTTTATGAAGTCATTGAAAGAAAGAGGAGAGAAAAATTATAAAGGACACACACAGAGAGAGAGACAGAGAGATAGGTAGATGGATGGATGGATGGATAGATAGATAAGATAGAGAGAGAGAGAGAGAGAGACAGACAGACAGACAGACAGACAGGCAGGCAGGCAGGCAGACAGACAGACAGACAGACAAGGGTGGGATTCTACCAGTTCAGCCCAGTTCAGGCAAACCAGTAGGCCTGAGGATCAGCTGTGAGTGAATCCTCCCACCCACCCCAGCTCTAGTATGTGCTTTATATCCTGGTTTTCAAGCTCACACAGCATAGTGGATTGCTGCATGTCAGCTGTTTAACACATAGAGATTGCTGGAGAAGGTCAGTAGTAAATGCTCTGCCGAATCGGTTGTTACACCGATTGAATTGCATGCGCGCACGCTCACACACACACACACACACACACACACAGAGAGAGATTAGTGATTAGTGTTTTGGCCACGCCAAATCGCCAGAACCAAACGCCTGGCAGACAAGACACACATAAAGACTGAACTATGCACCCTGACTAAAGTACTGACAGCCAACGGCTTCCACAAAAGCAAAATCACCGGCTTGATCGACAAAAACACACTGAGACATAATGGAGACCTAAAAGATGAACAGACCTATGGAACAGCTGTCCTGCTCTACATAAGAGGTACTACAGACACAATCAGTAAGATACTACACAGGCATCACATCAAGACTGCCTTCAAAACAGACAGAAAAATAGCAGCCATCCTTAGAAACCCCAAAGATAAAATTGACCTGGAAAACCAAGGCATATATGAAGTCCCCTATGCATCATGCCCGGCCACATACATTGGACAGACCAATAGAAGAATAAGTACCCGCCTGGATGAATACAAAAATGCAGTAAAAAAGCTGGAACACACTTCCTCACTAGTCCAACACATGAAAGCCACAGGTCATAGCATCAACTTCAATGGCACCAAAACCCTAGCCACTATAGAAAACCCCAGCCACAGAATTATCAGAGGAGCCATAGAGATTGAAAAAAGACATGAAAGTATGAATAGAAGAGATGATTCCACCATTAATTGGAAACCTGCACTCACAAACAAAAAAATCTCCACACCACAAGCCAGGCAAACCCCTGGGCACAAACAGATCCCCACTGATACATCCAGCTCAAACACACCCCAACCGGGCACCCAGATGAAACCTAGCTTCCTAACAAATGATAGTCGTCCATTTACTCGGAGCCAAGCTGCACTAAAAGCCTCCAATACAGGAACACAATGTTGCCAGCCAACCAAGACAAAAAAAAGCCACAAAACAGACAGAAGATATTAGAAACACCAATCAAGCAGAACACAGCAAACTCCAAGACCAATAAACACAGACCAAGACTCTCAACCAATCAGGATGAAGAAAAAAACATTCTGGAACAGCAGTAGGCTAGCTCCAAATTTAAAACTGAAACAACTGCAAAAGTCTGACTCACAGACAAACACAATACAGAAGCCTGATGATGGCAGATGAGATTCTGCCGAAACGTTGCTACAATTTTAAAAGAAAATACCTGAACAAAGCTGAATGCCATATATATATATATATTTTCTGAGGTTCTCGCGGGTGTTTGTATGTGGATCTTTGGTTGTTCGGGTTTTCTCCCGCGTAAGATTCGAAGTATCTAGGCAAAGTTTCGATGAAGTCTCATTCATCATCTTCAGGCTTCTGTCTTTGGCTCTTGCTTCTCAGAATCACTCTGAGAAGCAAGAGCCGAAGACAGAAGCCTGAAGATGATGAATGAGACTTCATCAAACGTGCCTAGATACTTCAAATCTACGCGGGAGAAAACCTGAACAACCAAAGATCGATCGATCGATCTATCTATCTATCTATCTATCTATCTATATATATATATATATATATATATACATACATATATGTGTGTGTGTGTGTGTGTGTGTGTGTGTATGTATATATATGTGTGTGTATATGTATATGTATATGTGTGTGTGTGTATATATATATATATATATATATATATATATATATATATATATACACACACACACATATATATACACACACACACATAAACATACATACATACATATACACATACTGGGGATGCCACTCTTTAAGGAGAAAATAGCTTGTAGGTGCGAAGGATCTATGAAACTAGTTAGCAGCAGATACAGAGAAGCTGGAAGTTTTGTTTATAAAGAAAGGTATAAGAGCAGGGCTGTCAAACTCCTGGCCCATGGGCCAGATGCATCACATGCTGGCCATGGCCACACCTGGTTTAGCAAAGGGCAAAAAAAGTCCTGATACATCACATGATGCTGCCATGACAGTGTGATTTTGACAACTCTGGTTTAGAGGATTTGGCTGGGAGAGAATTAAGTTTTCATTTAATCAAGAATATGATTAACAGGGGGAATATTTTAAAAAAGTCAAAATGGCAAGATGACTCTGTAATCAAAGCCCCACACCTTTTTACAGACAAAAATATTTTTTAAATATTTCTTCAACTTTGTAGTCACAGCTGCCATTTTGTCTTCCTGCAACTCCACAGTCAAGGCAACTCTGAAATCCTAGTCTGTACATTGTGTTTAAAAATCTATAGTTTCACATTTCTACATTTGCTTTTCTTTAATCACTACATTGACTTATTATCAGCTTATCAAATACAGCTATTTCATATTCTGGATGGTATATTTATGGTTCAAAACTCACTGATTTTCTATAAATGTGTTATGTCCCTGGAACTGAAAGAGGTTCCCACCCAGGTCCGTTCGCGCTGCGGGGGCGGTTGCCCCCTCTCATTGGCTGGTTCTCCCCAGCAGCCGGCTATAAAAGCAGGCTGCGGGGTCCAACCAGTCGCTGATCGCTGCGAGCCAGTTCCAGGCTTGGCTAGCACGTTCAGTCCTTTATTACTCTAATAAAGTATTGTTGCACCCATGCCCTGGTTCAGCCTCTCATTTTCCGAACTTAACACTGGCGACGAGGATGGGATGGCGACCAGAGGCAAAATGCAACCGCTGAATCACTAGCCGCTGATCCACAGCCAGAGAGAGGTCAGCAGGCAACGAGAGCGAACGCTGATCCGCAGCCAGAGAGAGCGGTCAGCAAGCAACGAGAGCGAACGCTGATCCGCAGCCAGAGAAAGCGGTCAGCAGGCAACGAGAGCGAACGCTGGTCCGCAGCCAGAGAGAGCGGCCAGCAAACAGTGAGAGTGAGAAGCGTCTGTAGCCGCTAGTTAGCCAGCTACAGGGAAAGTGTAGCACTGCGAGCCGCAGCCGCTCGTTTCCTTAGGCGCGAAATTCAAACGGCTGTCATTTGAATTTCCGCCCGAGAATACAGCGCGGTGCTGTATTGCGAAGTCACTGACGCCCACGCAGGCGCGAATTTCAAAACGCTGCCAACGGCCGTTGCAGCCTACCTCATGTTAATCCAGAGAGAGGGGGAGAGTTGTGAAAATCTCTCCCAGAGCTGAAATCACTTGCCTTCCAGAGGCACAAAAAACCTTCCTGCTGCTGCCCCAGAGAGATTTCCTCAACAGATTCTCATCATGAACTCCAACCCAGTTTTCCCAGCGTTCAAGCTGGATGAGGAGAAGTGGGAGTCATACAAGAATCGTTTTAACCACTACATCGACGCCATAGGGCTGGCTGATGCAGGGGAGCACCGGAAAAAAATCATATTTCCTGATCTACTGTGGCGCCATCGTCTTTGATACTGCCACAGCACTCGTGGCTCCACGTGAGTTAAAAAACGTTCCCTGGACAGAACTGTTAGAAATCCTTACTAACCACTATTCTCCTAGACCCTCACAGATTGCCAGGCGGTTCACCTTCCGAATGAGGAAGCAATCAGACAAAGAGACCATCAACCAGTACGTGGCTGCCCTCAGAACAGCAGCACTCCATTGTGGGTTTGGGACCTACTTGGATGACATGCTCCTCGATCAGCTAGTCTGCGGGGTCAAGGATCTTCACCTCCAAAGGTGCCTACTCGCCAAGAAGGACCTCAACCTCGCTCAAGCCGTCGAGGAAGCCCTGGCAGCGGAGCTGGCAGCACACTCAGCCACCGAGATCCAAGGTCCTGTCTCCAAACAAATTGCAGTTTCCGTCCACTCTGAAGAGGTGGTCATCGAGGAGGACCCCAGTGATGCGGCCGACATCCACCGCCTAGCCCACACCAGGCACCCGCAGGTAGGAGCCAAGCAAGAAAGCGTCAGTCCATCCAAGCACATCACTCTGTGCCTATCCTGTGGTGGATCTCACCTGAGGACCACCTGCAAATTCAAGGGAGCCACCTGCAACAATTGTCACAAAAAAGGGCACATCGCCAGAGTCTGTCAAGCCACTCACAACTCGGCACAACAGGTCCCTTCCTTTTCACATTCCGGACCCCAAAGGCAAGTATTGAACTGTCGCACCCGCCACCACGCTAAACACGCTTGCCATACCATTAGTAAAATCTCTCTCTCCGTTTTATTAGAAGGTAAACCTTGCCACATGGAGGTTGACACGGGGTCAGCGCTCTCAATTATCTCTTGGAGCACCCTCAAGAAGCTTCAGCCCAGTCTATCCAGAAACCGGCTCCAGAAGTGCCAGCTTAGCCTGAAAGACTACCAGGGGAAGATCATTCCTGTAATCGGCAGAGGCAAGTTTCTTGTTAATTTTAAAACTTTTAAAGGCCACCTACCTCTAGTGGTAGTCAGTGGCAACCTCCCTACACTTTTGGGACTTGATTGGTTCCCCCACCTCGGCCTGGGGTTAACAGGAGTCCATGCGGTCTCAACCTCTGACACTGACTCCCTATTCGCTGACTACTCAGACGTATTCAGCAATGAGCTGGGGTGTTATAACGGTACCCCTATCTCATTCTCAGTCGACCCCCAAGCAGTCCCAATCCGGTTGAAACCTCGTAGAGTTCCATTCGCAATTCAGCCTAAATTAGATGCGGAACTGGATAAATTATTAAAACAAGGGGTCATTGAGCCAACAGATTTCGCCAAATGGGAGACGCCCATTGTCACACCCCTCAAAAAAGACGGTAGCCTGAGAATTTGCTCGGACTATAAAACCACAATTAATAAGTTTTTACAAGTTAGTGCTTACCCAGTGCCCGTCATTCAGCATTTATTACACACTTTTGAACCTGGCAGCATTTTTGCCAAATTGGACATGTCTCAAGCGTATCAGCAGTTCCCTGTTGACAGCCAAACAGCAGAACTCCAGACCATTGTCACACACAGGGGTGCTTTCCGGTGCAAGCGTCTCCAATTTGGCGTAAGTGTTGCCCCTGGCATTTTTCAATCCCTCATGGAGCGGATTTTGCAGGGCCTCCCTGGAGTAGTACCCTACTTCGACGACATCTTAGTCTCGGCCAGGGACAGACCCCAACTCTTCCAGAGAGTTCGAGCAGTGTTAGAGAGGTTCAGACAGCATGGCCTCAAATTAAAAAAAGAAAAATGTGCCATTGCCACTAGACAGGTGGACTTTCTGGGTTATAAAATTGACGCCTCAGGCATTCACCCCCTGGAGTCCAAGGTTAAGGCAATTCATGAGGCACCCACTCCAACCTCCAAAGCGGAACTGCAGGCCTTCTTGGGGCTATTGAATTTTTACGCATCTTTCCTGCCCCATAAAGCATCTGTGGCGGAACCCCTGCACAGACTTTTGGATAAAAAATCGCCTTGGCATTGGGGACACAAGGAAGACTCCGCTTTTCGCGCAGTCAAGTCACTACTCACATCGGAGGCGGTCCTTATTCAGTTTGACCCCAACCTCCCATTAGTGCTAGCAGCGGACGCATCCCCTTTTGGAATTGGGGCAGTGTTAAGCCACAGGCTCCCCAATGGCTCCGAGGCACCCATCGCTTTTTTTTCCAGGACGCTCTCTGCAACAGAGCGCAATTATAGCCAAATCGACAAGGAAGCTTTAGCAGCTGTCGCAGCAGTGAAGAAATTTCATGAATTTCTTTTCGGCCACTTCTTCGAGCTGGTCACGGATCATAAGCCTCTCCTGGGTCTACTAGCAGGTGACAAACAGACCCCTCAAGTCCTGTCTCCTAGAATGATGAGGTGGACTCTTTTCCTAGCAGCATACTCATATAGACTCATACACCGTCCAGGTAAAACATTGTCCCACGCAGACGCCCTCAGCCGCTGCCCCTGCCTGCTCCAGCTGAGGATCCGGCCCGGTCCATGCTATCTTTGAGGTCACCCAACTGGACCTCCCCATCACTGCCCTTGACATTGCCGCCAAATCCAAGGCAGACAAAACGATCGCCCAGGTACTGGACTGGGTGAGGAGGGGGTGGCCGGGCAGCGATGTTGAAACCAAATTCACACCTTTTAAGACCCGCCTACAGGAGTTATCCAGTTTGCAGGGCTGTTTGCTGTGGGGCACACGAGTGGTCATCCCGACCTCACTGCGTACCCGAGTTTTGGAGGCGTTGCATGAGGGCCACCCTGGCATCGTCAGGATGAAGGCATTAGCACGCAGCTACGTATGGTGGCCTGGCCTCAACGAGGACATCATCAGATGGGTAAGCTCCTGCCATCCCTGCCAGGAATCCCGTCCATCCCCTCCAATTGCCAGCCCCACGAAGTGGGAAAGCGCCAGCGCACCCTGGTCCAGGATTCACATCGACCTAGCGGGCCCGATCCACGGCAAAATGTTCCTGGTGGTCATGGACTCTTACTCTAAATGGATTGACGTGGCGCAACTATCCACAACCACCATGCAAGCGGTTACCAAGGTATTGACTCACCTGTTCGTAACACACGGGCTACCAGACTCTATAGTTTCCGACAATGGCCCCCAGTTCGCATCGGCCGAGTTCAGTCGCTTCGCTGCCAATCTGGGCATCCACCACATCTTCACGGCTCCCTTTCATTCGGCCAGCAACGGATTGGCAGAAAGAGCCGTTAGGACCACTAAAGAAGCTCTAGCTAGGTTCAGCAAGGAAGACTGGCACCACAGACTCTCCCGCTTCTTGCTGAGCCAGCACTCAACCCCGTGCACAGTCACTAATAAGTCCCCGGCTGAACTCCTGATGGGTAGACGCCTGCGGACTGTATTGGACAGGCTTCACCCACATTACTGCCCTGACTCTCCCCTCGCTTCCACATCGGAGGTTAGGCATTTTGTCTTACAGGAAACCGTGTTCGCGAGGAACTTCGCTGGAGACCCCTTGTGGATCCCGGGCGAGATCGTGGCCATCACCGGACCCAGGTCGTATCGAGTCAGACTGGAGGACGGCCGAATCTGGAGAAGGCACCTGGATCAGCTGCGGAGGTGCCAAGGCACTCTCGTCAGCAGTGACTCATGGCTGCAGACCGGTGCGAGGCTACAGCATCTACCCCACAGCAGCACCTATTCCGGTGACCTGTTTACACCTGCGGCCGAGCCGGAAAGCCCGAACTCGAACCGTGACCACCAGACGGTTGACCAGTCCGGACCAGTCAACAGGAGCACATCCCCAGTGACCAGCCCTGCGAGTCCCGAACCAGCCCTGACCGAGGAACGCGTTCGTGACACCCCACCGGTCCGACCTTCCTCTGCAGACTCTGAACTACCAGACAATTCACCAGAGTTGCGCCATTCTGGGCGCCAACATAAGCCTCCCGCGTACCTCAAGGACTATGCGTGTTCGCATCTGGGGGGAAGGGGTGTTATGTCCCTGGAACTGAAAGAGGTTCCCACCCAGGTCCGTTCGCGCTGCGGGGGCGGTTGCCCCCTCTCATTGGCTGGTTCTCCCCAGCAGCCGGCTATAAAAGCAGGCTGCGGGGTCCAACCAGTCGCTGATCGCTGCGAGCCAGTTCCAGGCTTGGCTAGCACGTTCAGTCCTTTATTACTCTAATAAAGTATTGTTGCACCCATGCCCTGGTTCAGCCTCTCATTTTCCGAACTTAACAAAATGTAAATCTAATTTTGTATTTTTAAAGTATTGTTTATTATTTCTGTACTGAAATCATTTATACAAGCCTAATTACCGCTGTCACTTATGTGTTTATTCTGTTTAAGGTGATCTCTGAATTAGAGGAAAAAAATGGATTTGGCAATGGAAAGATTTATAATTGAAGTACAATTTGCATTCTAGGTTCAGAATTTACCCTGGTATAGCTTTTATGAGATTGTCCACATTATCATATTGTCTGGAAATATTCTTCAGATCCATAGCATGAAAGTGCTATACAAGTGTAGAATGATTGATTGATTAAAAGCTGATCTATGCAAGAAAACTTCAGAAATCAGAACATAGAGGACCACAAATGAAAATACTGATTAGATGTTGGAGGGATAATTTTCAAGCATTATAAGAATGACCTTGAAGACTGCCCAGCAGCATTGGTGTGTATGAATTTTTTCAAAGACAGAAATACAGGTTGATATTCCCCTGGTAATTTTTCTGATATCAAATGAAAGACAGTGGGGACAAGGAAGGGAATGAACATGCCATACAAGACCAGATTTTAATTTACTGTCACATAAGACTCAGAAAGCTTAAGATTTATCCAGAGTATTATTATACATGAACAAAAAACCTCACAGCTTTATTGGATTTATTATAAGTATTTTATAGATATATGCTAGTGTCAACTCAAAATTGTATAAAGACAATTCTGAATACATGGAAAAGAAATGAGCTCGGAATCAGAAGAGCTGCAATAATCAAGCTGTTGATGGTTATTCAACTCACTGTTATTTTAGCCAAAGAGTAAGTGAAAGGCAATTGAAACTAAGAAACAAATGGCTGGAATTTTACTGGAGTCGAACACTCCACTCAAAATAGAGTAAATGAATGTATATACGCAATTATGGATGTAAAGAACATAAGTGCAGGTTTGTCATTAACATCAATAGTGTTCCAAGATTCATCTGTATCCAGTGAATTTGTAGGCCGCACATACTGTGTTTCTGGAACAGGAGAAAATGTATTCATATTTATGTGAATCAGTTATTGCAGAAGACTGGATGTGCATGATTAGAGTTGAATCAAGTTGTTTATTGCCAAGACTAATAAAATATGACTATTGCTGGTAATAATAGTGCTGGATCAAGAGCTTGAAGTTTATTTCTGAAATTGGTTTAGTGCCAATACTACTAAAATATTACTACTACTGATAATATGCTGAAGCTGTAACTGAAAATAGATGAATACATATTCAAAATATTTTTTAAAAAATACATGAAAGGTACTTTAGGAGCAATCCAAAACAGTCATTAATTTATTACCATTGCTACAGAGGTGGTATTCAGTCAGTTCTGACAGCTTCTAGAGAACCGGTAGTGGAAATTTTAAGTAGTTTGGAGATACGGTAAATACCACCTCTGGTTGGCCCTGCCCCATCTATTCATTTCCTTCCAAGTCCCAACTGATCGGAGTCCCAGCTGATCGGATGGGTTTTCTTTTGTTGCCCTGCACAGGAGAACGGAGCTGGAAAGCAGGTTAGTGGGGTGGGGAGGGAATGGAGATTTGACAGTATCCTTCCCCTGGAATGGGGTGGAAATTGGGATTTACAGTATCCTTCCCCTGCCACAGCCAGCAAGCCACACCACACCCACCAAGCACACCCACAGAACCGGTAGTAAAAAAAAAAAAAGAATACTACCTCTGCCTTGCTATAGAATGTTTAATATGGATTTCACATAGTTGATACCTTGGAGAGTGGTGTGGTGGCAGAGGTGGAGCTCTCACTTCACAATCAGGAGACTATGCGTTCGATCTTAGGTAGAGGAGATATTTCTCACTCTGGGCATGTGGAGAATATATCTGCTGAATATAACTCCTCATTGGCGACAGGAAGGGCATCTGGCCAGCAAACACTCGGCTCCATTCAGTTGCCTAGATTCCACTCCGCAAGAGATTATGGGGTCATTAAAAGAAGATGATAGTTGATTCCTGGAGTTAAATGGAAAATGTTTTTGACTACCTAGTTATGTATACAGGAAATCTAGGTTCTCCCGATATTCTCTGATCTTTGAAGCACAGTGACAACATATCAAGTGACATCTTGCAAGAAAAATAGAAACCTATACACAACGTGTAGTCACACACATGTGATTTTAGATGTCTTAAATGTAAACAACATCTGGAAACACTGGAGATTATCCCAATTGGTTATATTGTGATTCTCAAGGATCAAAATGTTTCTTCTGCCTCTCCTTTCTGGCACCTGTCAATAATTTCAAGAATCATTCCTGCATTTTTTCATTCACTTAAAATATATCATTACCACCCACAAGAGAACCATTCTATAAAATTCAGCACAGTTAAATGCTGACTGTAGTTGTTCTGTGTGTAGATGACTTGATGCTGAATTCCCTATTGAAGCTTCCAGGCTGGATATACAAGTATATTTTCTGTTTCAGGAGCTGTTAGCCCTTTGGAATAGTGGTCTCCATTGAGAAAAATTTGACTTGTGGATATGTACCAATACAGAGGAAAAATGCATTAAGATATTACAGAATGGGAAACTATATCATCTATACCAGGAGTTCCCAAACTTTTGTATACCCCGCACCACTAGAATGCTTCTGATATATTCTCGCACCCCTTAAAAATAAATAATTATATGTATAGGATTATACATATACACTATGATTTTGAAACTTGTAAACCCCCTGGAATATCGTCTCGCATCCCCAGTTGGGAACCCCTGATCTACACCTATATATCTCACCAGTAAAGGAGCGATAATTTGTGCTTGCCTTTTTGCTGACAAGAGCATGCAAACCAAACTAAACTATTACTTGCATTGTTATAACTGCTGTTTTATATGAGAATAAATATTTCCATACTACAGAAAAAGAAATGGTACCATATAGAGGAAATATCAATCAATTTTGCTGATAGTTTAAAGGATGTTTTGTTAGTTATAGACTTATACAATTCCTAAGAGATAAGATGTAAGTGAATATTTAACTGAATGGAATTGTCAATGACACTGATTTAACTAAAATTATGTATCCTCCTGGCACAAATACATGTGCTTTTTCACTTGGTCAGCAGACTTGAAATTTATTGGGGAGACCACCACCTTAATTAAGTCAGTATTAATTCTGAGGAACAGAATTATAGTTCAATGAATTTACATCACTGCGAATAATCTTTGTGAGGAAAGCATATGCCAATGAATATAATTCGCAATTTTCAAGTTGCCACACTAGTTGCAGTGTCTTAGATAAAATAGTCAGTGAATTCATAAACTTGTCTTTTCTTTCCTACAGTATAGTCTAATTCTCTTTGGAATATACATCTTGGTTTAACTCTTTCCAGTAGTTCATTATCCATGTAGTAGAAATGCAAAAAGAGAGAGAGAGAGAGAGAGAGAGAGAACAAATTTCCTCTATCATTTTGTTCTAATCACTTTCCTAAGCATACATTACAAAATTACAAAGAAAGTTTTCTTTATTCATATTCATAAATAAAGCTTTCTTTATGCACATAGACTATTGTACAATTTAGAGCTCTCCGGATAATAGGTGCAATCATTGTATAGAGCAGTTTAGGATAAGCATCCTAATGTATTCTAATCTTGACTGGATCGTAGAGCAACGATATGCACTGGTCCAATAATCTTGGATGATTCTAGATTGGTAATTAGACATACAGAACTAATTTGCATAATTATAGTTTCTATTTACATGTGTTCATACTTTGTGTTGAATTTACTGACAAAGAAATAAAGGGAGACTGGTATAGATCTATTCCAAGGCATTTAAGCTCTCATCAGCTAGTCATATCCTTCTGAGATTCGAACCAGACTGCTTGCATAATAGATAGATGTATTAACCTCTAAACCACAGGTTCTCCTCGCTTTGTTGGCTATACCAGGGGAAAGATTAAATGCTTTTCCTATCAAAGCAACCTAGTCTACTCAAATATGGGACAGAGCATACTGCTTCCACTTTTGCTTTTCAACCCCAATCCAGGACTTTTACAGCCAGTTGCTTTTGTGACAAACTATTTTGTGCGTGTGTTGAATTTATATTTTTGTTTTTGGAAGATCAGATCATTTCCTATCTCACACATCCAGGTACATATTGATTATAAAATATTTGTTTCAGCAAAGGGACATTGATATCATATATAACTATTGAAGGCCCCCTGAATATCCCTCTTCTTCCTTCTGAAACTTATATCACACTTTGATGATGGTTGAATAAGTCACTGCTTAAAGTCAAAGGCAAACAATTTTGGTAGGAAAAAAGAATATGAAGATTCTTTACTAAATTAAGAAATGCAGGGATAAATCATTTAATACTAGCCTGATCTTCAGTATTGCCAATTAGATTCAGTAATGGAATCTGTTCCAAATTATCAACTGGGGATAATTGATTTGTCCTTATCTTAACAGAGCTTAGGGCTACTGAATTTTGGCTGAAACTTCAGTTGATTGCAATTTTATAATCCTATCTGTTTAGATTTCTATTTTACAAAGTTAACATAATGGAACTGGTTGATATTAATTACGCATCTAAATTTAAAATTGACAGTTTCTAAAAGGAGGTATCCGTTTTATGCTAATAATTTTAGCAGCAGAAATCAAATCACAATTTTAGAAATGTAAAAACATTTTGACAGTAAATTGTGAAGATAATTTCAAATAGAAAACATTTATTTAAGTGCTGCTCACATGTTACTCATAGATGTTTCATTGTGATTCACATCATGTACCACTTAAGAAGTTGTCAAGGATTGAAACACACACACAAAAAAATAGTTAAAATGTAGAATTGAATTGAAGGGCTTTTCTTGGTTAGTAACACTGAGTGGCAGAATGAGAACTATTTTTAAAGGTATGATTAAATATAAATTTTATGAAAGGAGTCATAAAACATCATAGCTTAAGGCTCTTTAAAAATCTATGCATATTGAAGGATTCTAAAAATAAGACAACTTCTAAAAACTCAGAAGTAGCAAAATTATATGCTACTATTTAAATTTGTTACATTATAAGAGCTTTGTGTCAGACTCCCTTCTTTCTCCAAAATTTTAGGCATTAACTTGATCAAGTAATCATTTGATGTCGCACACAGGCATATAAATAGCACAATGCAGGAAAGTCCTCTTCAAATCCAAATGAAAGACAGAAATAGAAAAATAAATACATTGGATGAAAATATCCTTGTTACACAGGTGTCAAACTCGCCATGTCATGTTGCTGTCAGGTGATCTATCATGATGTTTTTCCCTTCGCACAGCTGGGGTGAACATGGCCTGCATGTGACACATCTGGCCTGCAGCCTGCCAGTGTCAAAATGGCTCCCTTCAACTATGACTCCCTTCAACTATGTTGTTATTTAGATCTTTTCTTGACAGATATGAGTCCCTGTTATGGGACAGAGGTAGCATGGTTGCACTTGTGGATGATCTCTGGTAAGAAAAAGATAGGGTAGTGCTCCATCCTTGAATACTCAGTGACTTTTGATACTGTGGATCATGGTATCCTTTTGGGCTGGTTGTGGGGTTTTGGGTCGGGTGGCACAGTTTTTTGCTGCTGCAGCTCCTTTCTTCAAGATCACGGTTGATAGGGAGTGAGAGGTCCATTGCATGGCCATTCCTTGTGGTATATCATAGGGTAGATAGGTAGATAGGGTATATCTTAGTCATCAACTTATCTGGATGACCTTGGGCCAGACACCTTCTCTCAGCCCTAGGAAACAAGCAATGGCAAACCAGTTCTGAAATCTTGCCAAAAAAAACTATAGAGAGTTGTCCAGGCAACAACCAGGAGTCAATACTGACTCATTACATACAATACAATAATTAGTAAAGGCTCAAAATATGATTGTGGAAAATCTACAAAGATTGCAGGACTTATAACAACCACCAAGAGTTACGTATAAGTTGGATGTTAAAAATAAAATAAAATGTAAAATTAAAATGAATAAAAGTAGTTTTTATCCTCTCAGTGTCATTGTGGAGAAAATTGAAACTATACCTTCAGTGATCTCAAATGATCTAACTTGAAAATATCTAACTTGAAAATTCTTTTCAAATAAAGAAGCGGAAACATAAATATGGAATGGAAATATTTTAAACATACAGTCACCAAATGTGGGACTTCAAAGGTTATCACTTATTATTAAAGTTGAGTCAAAGAAGAAGCAGCAAAAATCTGTAGGGTTGTTACTTTCATCATTATACACTCATCACACTTCCTCAGAGTCTTCTGAGATTACCTTTAGTAGGACATATTGCGGTATTTTATATGCAATTCTGAAATACACAAAGTTAGACCAAATTCTTGTTCAAGAGAGGCTTTTTAACACACCAGTCTATTCATATTGCCACAACTCTAGACATCAATAGGCCTTTTTTGCACTCCGAAATATTTTTGTCCCCATCCCAGTAGATTAGCTACAAACCTCACTGGACAGAAAAAACTAATTCATATTAAACAACACTTTTCTTGTCTGAGATCAGTCTGTTTTCATAAGTGTTGTTCTTTGCTAATGCTTTGATTATATAACCTTGCCTAGCTTTATTCTGCTAAAATTATTGCAGATTTAAAGGACTTCTCTGGTTTTGATGGAATGAAAAACAGGGCTGGGTGTTACCAGAAGCACCTAAAGATGTCACCTAGATTTTATAAGTTGTCAGCTGTTGAAAGCCAATATCTAATGTTATATTCAGCCATAAAGTAGAAAAGCTATTTATTGCTCTGTGCTCCTTTTTGACAATGAACAGTTAGATAAGAACCAGACAATGCAATCTACACCTTCCATCCATCCAAATCCTTTTTAAAAGGATTTAATAATCTATAGTAATATATATGTCTAAAAAATTCAAAATACATTTTGTATGGAAACAGACTTTTAAATATTTCTGTAAAATTTGATCCTTAGACCAGAGTTCATCTAGCTCTTTCAACAAAAATACAATTCTTCATGATTTTTAAAGTTCCAGGCATTGAGTCAGGAATTGCTTTGTTTGAAATTGTCTGCCTAGGGTTTGTTTTAACCAAAGGCAAGCTATCAAACTAAACCGAGAATCCGTATCAAGGATCTTCAAACTTGGCAAGTTTAAGACTTGTGAACTTAAACTCCCAGAATTTCTGAGCTAACATGACTGTTAGCTCAACCTATTTTCTAAAGCATCTGAAGCCAGTGTTTCATAACTTGTCATGATTAAGTTGTATATTCCTTTCCTTTTCTATTCCCTTTTTATTTCCCAGGAACTGGCCTGAAAAGAGGAACCCAGGTATAAAGGCTAAGTGGCTCTGTAGTGGCTCCAACTAGGGCTGTCAGGAAGCTTGGCCTAAAAAGTGGCAGCTGTCATAATTATATTGACAGAAGAAACCTTGAAATAAGTGTCTGCCAAACACCATTTTACTTTATCTCCCTTTCCCAATTCATAACACCTGTATTTAGTGTACCTCCAACCACAATCCTGAAGACATTCCTGGTTTCAAGAGCTGCCTGCCCCTGGAGATTTGCTTGGGAAAATTTCTTCCAAGTCCTTTAGAATTTATTGTTATGAAGTATGCTCCCAATCTTTGCCAATCAGCAGAGAGTTTGAGAAGGAATTTCTACATTCTCCATAGATCTTCCCACTGGCTGACACATTGGGTGATTCCTTTCACAGATGGAACTTTTTGGCCAAAGGACTTCTCCAACAAATACCATCTCTGGTTGGCCCCATCCCCATCTATTCTTTGCCTCCTGAGTCCCAGCTGATCAGGTGGGTCTTCTTTTGTTGCCCTGCACAGGAGAACAGAGCTGGAAAGCAGGTAAGTGGGGTGGGGAGGGAATGGGATTTTGCAGTAACCTTCCCCTGCCACACCCACCAAGACCCGCCATGCCCACCAAGACATGCCCACAGAACTGGTGGTAAAAAAAATTGAATCCCACCATTGGAGAAAATCTCTGTTTCTCCCTTTTCCATTCACTCTTGTATAATCCTCACCTGCTTAACTGGAAGACTGTTTCCTACTTAACTTTTGAGTTCTATTTTCATTTTAAATCCCAGATTATTATTATTTTTATCTCCAGTGGTTTCCTGATCAGTGTCTTTCTTTTTCATTGCTGTCACACTGATCTGCTTAATGCCCCTACACTGCTGCATCGCTGCCATGGCGAAGAAGGGTCAGGTGATCATCATTTTCACTGCTTCCTCCAGCATCCCAATAAGGAAAGTGAAGAATAAAGCCAACAGAAAGTTTGAAGTTACTTCTGTTTCCATGGCTTTTTTGCCTGCCCATAAAATAAGGAAATATTTAGATGGGGGAAAAAAAAAACCTTTGAAATGATGTTCTAATGGACCAATGATGTTCTAATAGGACTTAAAACTAACAAGGCTAACTAGAAGGCCTTAGCCAGAATAAGAAACCAACAATGTTCATAATTAACTTGAGAAGTTAAGCAGGCATTAGATCAGATCTTTGTAAATAAACAAGAGGCTGATGATGATGGCATTACAAGGACTTGATGGTGGCATTACAAGTCAAATATTACTTCACCTTCAATTTTTCTGTTGATACCAGCTACATTCAACACAAAGAAGTTGTCCAGGGCTCCTGAAATGTTTCTCATCCTAAATTAGTTAGGACAGAACAAAGAAGTCTCAAGCAGGCTGAGAAAATGCAGACTTTTACTACAGAAAAAGGAAACTAGAGAGCTTAACTCTAGCTGTAGAGGGTGATTAAAAGAAAATCGGAGGTCATACTTTGGTCATATTAATTGCTTTCTAAGCAACTGGAAAATCTCACTCTGAAAAATATTTTATTATTATTATTACCTGCAAAAATTAACCCTGCATAGCACTGTATTATTTGGTTACTTTTAAAATAACATTTACAAATGATGCGATATCTGATTTTATTTCACTTATCTCAATTGAATGAATGTGCTGTGGAATTAGGAATATGATGCACATACTTATTAAAGTTATTCCCCAGTAGGCTGAATATTAAGACGGGACAGAGACATTTAAACAGACAACTCTAATGATTTTTGCAGTTCGCTGCTGGTAAAAAATAGAAAAGTGGTTGATTCGAATCTTCCTTACAAACTCCTATCAATAAATGAGAGACAATGTAGATCCAAAACTCATGGGTGAATTATATTTTTATCATTGCATTTTGCCTTCACACATATAAAATCCAAAGGGCTACAAGTGTTGCTTTTATGAAAGTGAATTCAACCAAGAGTCCACTGAAAAGCTTTAACATAAATTAATTTGTTTGCAATGGATGGATGGATGACTGGATTCATGATAGACTGAGACAATCCAAGATTCAATTTATTGTCATTTACTCACACATTCATAGTCCTAGAAACTTCTTACGGACTTTTTTGTTGAAAATGGAAAGAAACAAACTGGTGATTTATAGATTTGTTGACTAAAAAGGGTTGAGTATTTGAAAAAGAGAATAGATACAAGTTTGATAAAGGAAGGATTAAAATAAGATTGTAAATGCTGTATGTAAGATTGGACATAGTTTCTTTATATGTTTTCTTTCTTTTTGGTATCTTTTTCCATATGTTTTTGTTTTCTTTTTTTCTTACCTCACATTTTATTTCTTTACTCTTATACTGTGTTATTTCATTTTACTTCTGTGAATGTTTTTCAATCAAAATTATATATGTATAAAGGACTATACATAATCCTCATGTTATAGTGGTAGTTGGGATTGGAATTTCCATTGAAAGGTGACATGGTCATAAATGATATGGTGACACAGAGATTAGAATGCAATATTGCAGGCAAACTCTGCTCCCAGCCAAGAATTCGATCCTGATCGGCTCAAGGTTGACTCAGCCTTCCATAGGACTTGAGGAAGGGTTTCCCATGTGCTCAGTCCCAACTTCATTTGTCTGGTTCAGGTGACATTTTTTCTCTTTGTTTCCTTAAGCACTTGGTTCCTTCTTAGCCACTTTATGTATGGGAGCTTTTCCTGGCTTTTGTCCACTCTACTTGCATGGTTGCTTCCTTTTTTAGGTATGGCAGCTTCAACTTAATCTCACAAAACACACCCATGAACATAGCAGATGTGCATGTGGGAGGAGTGTGCATGTCATTTTATAAATTAATAACTCAGGTAAAATGAAATATATGTTATTTTTTTCCACCCAAACATTTCACTTCATGTTCTACTCTTGTTTGTTTTCAGGCATTTATAAACATGTAGCAACTTATAAAACAAATACAGAAACTTTGTAGACAAAAAGAACTTTCTTTAGTGACAGTGATTGTCATGTTACTCCAGTGTTTTTAGAAGATGTTAATCTTTTGATGCAGGTGTATGGAATTGCAAAAGAAGAACTGTGATTGTTAGCCAATGTATCAGTAATGTCGTCGATGGCCTTTGGGAAACGAAATGGTTCAGAAGCAAATTTGCACCATAAAACATTCAAATAATGCTATATTAGAAAGACACAAGATGGCAAAATATCAAGGAATGCATTTTTTGAAAAAAAAATTAAACACTGCTGCTGTTTTACCCTATGACAGAAAATATTGCAGTTCCAACAACAACATTAGCAGCAGTCTAGGGATAACATCAAGAATATTGTATAATAAAGAGAGTGAAAATGAAAATATTCCTGACCATATAATAACTTCTTCAGGAGCAGTCTCCCCTTTTAAAATATTTACTGATTTGACGTACAGAGGAAATAATTATTTGTAAGATATTGAAATGAGGTTAAATGCTGTATATACATATAAAAGGCAAATATTCCTATATTTAAAAACAAATGATCTAGTCTATATTGTTTAGTATGGCTATAATTTGTGGAGAATTTCCTCCTCTATGCAATGATATCTGATACAGTGCCTCTGGCCATATCGCAGCTCTGTTTGATGCTTTGAATCAAATTACCTGATCAAAATCTGCAAAACAAAATGTAGTTTCATAGGATTTCTTATATGAGGAGTATATTATATGTACATACAATTAATAGCTCCAAGACTGCAAGGCATATCTTGAGATGGGACCATGATTATTAAAAATAGAGAGAGAATCCTGCAGGGTGAGGCGAAAGGCCTGTAGAGCCTAGCATTCTATCAGACTATGCCATAGTAAATACATTTGTGAAGCAGAAGGTGATATACAGCCAGTAGGACTACAGGTAGTCCTACCCATAATGGAGGAGTACATTGTAAAGGCTATGGAATAGGCGGGAATGGCAAAATTGACCCGTTTGATCAGGGATAAAGACAAGAAGTAGTTTTATTAGAGACAGGGACTTTTTATTGAAATTGGAAAGAAAGAAACCAGTGATTTATGGATTTTCTGATTGAAAAAGGTTGAGTATTTGAAAAAGAGAATTAAGATATAATTTTGATGAGGGATGGATTAGGATAAGATTGTAAATGCTGTAAGGGAAGATTGGAAATAGTTTGTTTTATATATTTTGTTTTCTTTTTTGCATCTTTATCTATATGTTTTTATTTTCTTTTTTTTCTTACTTCACATTTTTCTTTTTCTTTACTCTTACACTGTATTATTTCATTTTACTTCTGGGAATTTTTTTAAATCAAAGTTACATTAAAAAGGACTATACATAGTCCTCATGTTACACAGGCAGTTGGGATTCAAATTTCCATCAATAAGTGATAGATATGATCATAAATGATATGGTGATGCAGTGTTAGAATGCTGTATCTCAGGCAAACTCTGCTCCCCACGAAGAGTTCAATCCTGGCCAGCTCAAGGTTGACTCAACCTTCCATTCTTCTGAGGTTGCTAAAATGAGAACCAGTTTGTTGTGAGCAATATGCAAATAATGGTTCGACATTGTGAACCACCCAGAGAGTGCTGTAAAGTACTGTGGGACAGTATTTAATGCTAAATACTATTGCTATTGCTATAAAGCACAACATCATGTGCCTGCATTGCTTAGTGACAGCAATTCCAACAGTCCTGATTGCCATCATTAAGCAAGGATTTAACCTGATTGTGACTTTCCCTTTCCTCTCTCTGCTTTCATATTTGGTGAACTTGCCACAGGAAGTAATATTGTGAAAAAAGAAGTACGTCTTCTTGTACATACTTTTTCATATCGTGCATTATTTTATGTTATCATCCCTTATATACTTTTAAATATAAATGGAAAAGACAATAAGAAGCAAGCAATCTGCTGTTCTCATTGTATTGCTCTTTTCTTCATGACTTCTGTCTCTGCAACCGTTTTCAAGGTGTAATGACCAGAACTATTCTAAATGCAGCTACATGATTATTATCAGAGTATTAATACTTAGTCATTGTTCTTTTCATTTATTTCACTACAATACCTTGCATAGAATTTGCCTTTAAAAAAAAAGAAACTTCAAAAAGGGTCAGTCTTTTCTTTGATCTGCTCACCACAACTCCAAGATCTCACTGAATCAGTTAGTGCCTGGTTAGATCATATTAATATGTATGTGAGCTGGAAGATTTTGGTTTTGTTGCTCCAACATGCAAAATTCTGCATTTGCTTTAATGAAAGTGCATTCATCACTTTAAAACTCATGCACCTGGGGTGTGAATGTCTTTTTGTAGTTTTTGAAATTACTTATTGATTTTACTACTCTAAATAATACATTTAAAAGTATCAATACTCTTTCTATCCTGCTTCTTCAAAGTCCAACCTTCACTTCTATAGAATGTCACAGGTAAGATCATTGTCTTGATCTTTGTAGGTTTGTAATATAATGTAAGGCATGTAATAGTATCTGAATTCCTTTACCAAAACATTTACCAAGACTCTCACTGCTACCTACCAAATGCTAATCTGTGAGTATTTCTTGACTGCTGACCCTTCCGCTGTTGATAGTTAAATATGAAAGGCACAAGCTATTTCCCTTCTTCAATATCTTCATTGTCAGTTCTAAGGCTGGTTATTGTACCTGTTTTCATTCGTTTTGTTTTCTTTGTATTTAATCTTAGTCCCAATTTCCTACTGTGCTCCTTGATATTCTAGAGCTTGCAAATCATTTGCATTTTCAGTTATCAAAACAGTGTTGCAGCATAGCATAAGTTATTGAGTTTTTTAGTTTTAAAACTACACTCATATTTTTCCAATCCTATGTCCTTCGATTCAGCATATACTGTAGGTTGAATAAATGAGGAAAGCATACAGCTTTGTCCACCGCTTTGCTGATGCATCACATACCACCCAGTCTGTGATTGTCTAAACTGTGTATTAGGTTTCATATGAGAACAATGATATGTTTGTGATTCCCATTTTCCTTAGGACAATCCACAGCTTGATATGGTTGACACAACTGAAGGCCTTTTCAATAATCAATTAAGCAAAGAGTGACTTCTTTTTGTATTTTTTGGCTTTTTCAGCAATACTATCTCTTGTTTCATGGCCTGCTCTAAAGCTTGAATACACGGCAACTCTTTTTCCATAAAGGGCTGTAAGCTGCATTGGGAGACCCTAGGCATTTTTGAATACTATGTGAAATTAAGGATAATATACAATAGTTTGCATGTTTGATCAAATCTCTTTTCTTTGGCAATCATAAGTAGACTGTCCTCTTCCAATCTGTGGGCCACTATGCTATACCCCATATTTGCTAATTTAGTTTCTGTTTTTTGCCACATTTCTGCAGATATTCTGTCAGTTCTTATAACCTCCCAGTGAATCCGAGTGTTGATCCAACTTCATTTGGATCAATTGTACATAGAGAATATCTTCTAAGACAGAGTTCCCCAACCTTTCTGGGTTGGCAGCCTGGAGGATGAGGGGGCAGGCGCCTTTATGTGCACAGTGCACATACATGAATGGGGCCATGAGCACATGTGCAATGTAAATAGTTTCAGTAATAAAGACCATGGTGGCTCATGTGGTTAGGATGCTGAGACAGAAGACAATTAAGAGGTCAATGGCTCAGCTGTTCAAAGTATGAGTTGAGTATGAGTTGAGTGATGGAATGAGCTCCTATCCTTCCGACCTAGCCATTCAAAAGCATGCAAATGCAAGTAGATAAATAGGTACCACTCAGAGGGAAAATAACAGGGAAATGAAAGAAGCCCTCTTTGGCATCCCCTGGGCAATGGTGATGTTACTGCTAATCCTTTCAGCCCAGAAGCACCTTGATATGTGCTTCCAGCATGAATGTAGCAGTAGTAGTTTCAATAATTAGATACCATCCAATTTACAAGGAATATTCTCAATATATGTTTGCTGCTTTAAAAAAAGTCCCACATGAGGCTGTAGGCTGTAACCTTTCCCTGTCCTTTTTGAACATCTCTGTTAAATCTCGGCGGGGAGGTTGTCATCCACTTGCCTGTTATACATCTCTACTGGTATTGTAATATATAGGTTGATTAAGTGATCAATATTTAACCTTAATAAGTCTAAGAAGAGCAAGTGGCAGTCATGGCCAGTAAGTCTTTTGTACCACTTAATTTTGACCATTCCTAGATCAGAAGGCTCAACTGATGGTCATTCAGTCCTTAGACACCTTCTGCTTGAATTATCACATTGTGGGACTGCTTTTGAAGATTATTTGGAAGTTGCTGCAATTTGAAATATTGACTATTATCTGCATGATGGAGAACCTATGTCATGCGTGCCAGAAGTGGCATGCAGCGCCATCTCTCTGGGCACGCCAGCCATCGCCTGTTGCTCTTCTGGATTCCAGCACATGCATGGGTGCCAGGCAGCTGGTCTTCATGCATGTGGGAGCATCGGAAATCAGAAGAAAAGCTCCCCCAGTGCTCATGCACATGCCAGGAAGCCAAGCTTTTGGTTTCCAATGTACACATGTGCACCGACCAGCTGCACACCAGGAACCGGAAGACTAAGTGGCCTCATGCACATGCACATCAGGGAGTTGCTCTTTTGGTTTCTGGTGCTCCTCTGCATGCGCATGTGCGCTCCCATTTTGTCACTCAGTGCCAAAAAGATTTGCCAATGCAAATTTGGACATAAGGCCAAATTATTTGTCAGTATAGAAGAAGTTCTTTTCATCCTACCTGAAAGAGTTGGCATGTTTTGTCTCTTCTATCAAATAATGTCATCTGATTGAAACCAGGAAATATCCCTTTACTATTGTGGCAAGTATATTTATTTATTTATTTATTTATTTATTTATTTTATTTGTCAATTGTTTACAAGATAATAAGTATAAGTGTATACATAGTTATGAATAGGGAACAACTTGTTTTTCAAAATATGCTCCAAGCATATTGCTCATTCATAAAAGCAGTGAAAAGCTCTGCCTATTCCTAGAGCCATGGGGTCAAATGACTGGATGAGTCACCCTCAAAAGGCTATTAGTTGATATCTTTGTGGCTAATCTGCTATATTTGTTTCTGATATGTATTCTTACTATTATTGCTGTTAAATTTGTTGTAAACCATCATTTTGTTTATTGGGCAAACATACAAACTGAATACATAAGCAAACCAGTAAATTTAAAAATTTGCTGAATTCCAGAAATTCTGTCATCACTCATTATTTTTTTAGGTGTTAAGGAAAGACTATTTCCACAATTCCAAACTGCTTCCTCTGCAATTAGCTTGCTCTTGTTATTTCTTTCTTCAACTTTTCTTAGAAGGTAATAAGATAAAAAATGCAGTGTTGCTCTAGCTAGATACTTAGTGGAGATTCAAAATTTGTGTTAGCTTATGTCATTAATATCTTTCTCTGTGTCATGCATTTTTTTAGGATTTGAGGCAGAGAATGTGAAAAGAAGGATAGACAGAAGAAAGGAGGAAGGAACATATGTGGTTTTTTTGTCAGTCCTTTTTTAAAGGCATTCAAATATTTTTTATCTTCATTTAATTTTGAAATTTTCAAAATACTTTTTTCTATAAAAGGTTATTAAAAAAAAGATGCAGAAAACTCTGCTTACTACCCCATAAGCACATGTCTTACGGTACATGCCAATAATAAATTGACTTCTTGAGGAAATTGCTGGTAAAAATAATTTTATCTCAGATTTACTTATGCTAATTTAAAATGATACATAATTTTGAAGTTCTAGTTAGAATAAAAAATAAACACAGCATATTTTGGTTTAAACAAGAATATTACCAAAAGACTGAAATAATATCCAGACGTTTTTAGTCTTCTTAAAATTCTGCTCAAAAGACAGAATGAATGTCATATTCAGTTTATGGGGAAAAAAAAACAAGTTCTTTACAATTTTACCATGAACCATCCCTTTCAACTCTGCCTCAGTTTGTAAAACAGATTATCCCGGTTCGTTATCCCCAAGCTTATTTTCCAATAATAGCAGTAGCTAGCAGAAGAAAAGTTTGCTATCTCAACTTGCCCATAATTAATTGTTCAGTTTATGTAGGGGAAAACTTTTGTCCTTTTTCTAAGAATTAGAAGCTTCAACTTCTAATATAGTATTAGAATTACTGTAACACTAATTAACAATATTATTGTTGTAATATAGTACTATAATATTCTTTTTGGGGGGGAATTGGTAGAAGGAAAGAAAATGGAAGATAACTGAGATCTGAAAAAATGAATAAATGAAATAAGAAAAACCTTCTTAAAATGCTAGAAGGCTTTCTCCTATATACTTAGTGAAAGAGTTAAGAGAGGAAAAAATATCCAAGATACAAGAGCTTCACTTTCTTTAACTGTAATCAGCAGTGGCCTTAAAAGCCAGGAGCAGGATCATTGACTGTGACTTGGTATACTTAACTTACTTTGAATTGTGCCTTATGTGAACAACAAAAGCTTTATCCATCTTGGAAAGCTCGTATAAAAGAGCCTTATCTCCTAAACAGAAATATTAAATTAATGAGATTACAGTTGAAACCCCATTATCCAGATGTTCCAAGACATATACCATCTGATTCTAGCAGATGGTTATCAGAATATAGAGATATCGTTGTCAAGGGGAATGGAATAGCCCCTTCCATCTCTGTATTTAACCAAGGGCTTCTGTGGACATTTTCTTTCCTTAATCGTCATGCCTTAAAGACACATTTACTGGGAGAAAAAAAAGAAAAAAGAAAAGAAAATCCTTTATCCTTTGACATAATACAAGTTTGATAGCGACATAAATACAAATAGAGAGAATTACTGAAAAACAATTTTGAGTTGCCCTTTCTAAATGCTGAAAAAAGCAGAAAAGTCAAAATAATGTTATTTTTGATCACTGGAAACTGCTTAAAACAAATCTATTTGAGATTCCAAGAACACTATTATATTTTTCTAATTTACATTCTATATATCTTGATCTAAGGGAACATGCTAGTATTTTTAATTAACTATGCAATTTGTCACTGATTTTAGTGAAATGTGGATTGCATCTTTTGTAATTGTAGGAAGGCTTGCTGCATAGAGTATCTGTTTTAAAATTGATTTAGCCATGCAGAAAGGAGTTGGGCTGATTCTAAAGTATCCTCACCTCCATTTAGTATTTAGTCTGATGAATATGGTGGGAACATTATGTTGCATCTACACAAAAGTTACTGCTTTGTACTTGTTATCACTGATTTGCATAACTTTCCAGGCATAAACTCCAGAGGAGGTCTTTGAAAACAGCCAATGCTTCCTTGGACAGTTAGAAAAGTAGAAAAAAGTGAAGTCTATCTTTAATATTAATTTTAATTCATAAAAAGTGTGTCTTTATAAGTAACAAAATGATAATAAAGATTATCTATCTATCTTAAATTCAACATTTCCATTCTCTGCTCTAATTACTGTCAATACAACAATTTGGGGTTTCCACAATTACTGGACTCAATTTATGTGCCTCAACATTGGACAGGAAATGTTTACAATATTTTCATCAGTAAATGAAAAAGGGAAGAATGTTTGTGTCTGCCTGCATGTGTGAGTAAAGCATTCACAAACACAAGTATACATAGATACATATATACAACCATATATAAACATTCTGGACATTGACTGTTTTGAAGAAAAAATTGGCAACTTTCATTTAAATGTTCAATTCATATACACCCTCACTCAAAATATAGAAGGAGAGGACTGAGATTTATTTTATATTATTTTATTATTTAGTTTGCAACCAATCTTCCAAATTTAGCCTAAAACATTTTACTCTTCAGAAGTTCAGCATAACCTTAATGGTTATGTCCTTAATGACATTAAATAGTAACTTTATTCCAAATACATCATTGCAGCGAATTCCATAAACATCTGAACATTGGATGGAAAGGTCAAGGCAACAATATTGTGAAGAAGTAATACAGGAACTATCGTATCATGCTCCAAAATGAAGAATATATAGACTGTATTCATATGCTTGACCAAAATGTCAAGTGGTTTAAGGATTAGCCTATTTTGTAATGCAAAAAATTTGCTTGTACGCTGTCATTTATGGTTCAGGGTATATGTAGTAGAGTTCAACCAATTGTGGTTTACTTAATCTACTAGATGTAGCTGATATGAAGGCAAAAAAGGTTCTTCAGAGGACACATGGACCTCAAAAACACATGGACCTCAAAAACACAATTGGCCTTCAAAGCACTACACAAAATAATAGTTATATCCCTTATTTTTCAGAAGCAACTTGGCACTGAATACAGTGCTTGGAACTGCTGCCTTGAATGTATCTCATGGTCTACTACTGCCATGTATTCCCTCAATTTTTTTAAAAAAGCAGCATACTTATATGAACAAAACAAAATAAGCCCTCTTTAAACTCCTCTCTTTGCTCTGACAGAAAACTTGTGTTTTAAGCCAAGATTCCAGATTGTTGTTGCTTTTTTGAGAAAACACTTCCACTTGTCTGAAAGTGTATATATAATGGATACGTGATGAGGATAATGTGCTGCTGAAGTAATCTCGTGAGGTATGGATGCCTCTCTGGGGACTGAATATTGTAGTGGGTTACGACTACAGTAAAAGAAAATTGGTATTCTAACAATATGGAGAAAGTATTTGACTTCAACCTCAGAATAAAAATGCTGGTCCTCATTTATAATTCACTTGTTGTTGCTCCTGTTGTCGTGTTTCTTTACTTATAAATATAAGTGATAGTTTTGAAGGTTCTTGCTGATTTCATGCAGGATGAAATGGTTCAGTCATAATCTTGCTCTAATGGAGATAAAATTGGATACAAAGTGCCAGATTCTGTTACGTAATGAATTGATACTGGGGAAGCGCTGTATTCAAACTGCTGTATGAAAAAGGAAACTGCTATGGGTACGGATGTTGAACAAGAGCAAACGTCATAGAGAAAAGTCAGACAATGTCATTGGGTCTACAGGTGAAACTCAAAAAATTAGAATATCATGCAAAAGTTCATTTATTTCAGTAATGCAACTTAAAAGGTGAAACTAATATAGACTCATTACATGCAAAGCAAGATAGTTCAAGCCGTGATTTGTCATAATTGAAATGATTATGACTTACAGCTCATGAAAATCCCAAATCCACAATCTCAGAAAATTAGAATATTACATGCAATCAATAATACAAGGATTGTGCATAGAACAATATCAGACCTCTGAAAAGTATAAGCATGCATATGTACCCAGTCCTTGGTTTGGGCCCCTTTGCAGCAATTACTGCCTCAATGAAGCGTGGCATGGAAGCTATCAGCCTGTGGCACTGCTGAGGTGTTATAGAAGACCAGGATGCTTCAATAGCGGCCTTCAGCTCTTCTGCACTGTTCGGTCTCATGTCTCTCATCTTTCTCTTGGCAATGCCCCATAGATTCTCTACGGGGTTCAAGTCAGGCGAGTTTGCTGGCCAATCAATCACAGTAATACCACGGCCATGGAACCAGGTTTTGGTGCTTTTGGCAGTGTGGGCAGGTGCCAAGTCCTGCTGGAAAATGAAGTCAGCATGCCCATAAAGCTCATCTGCGGAAGGAAGCATGAAGTGTTCCAAAATCTGGTAGACGGTTGTGTTAACCCTGGACTTAATGAAGCATAGTTGACCAACCCCAGCAGATGACATGGCTCCCCAAATCAACACAGACTGTGGAAATTTCACACTGGACTTCAAGTATCTTGCAGTGTGTGCCTCTCCATTCTTCCTCCAGACTCTGGGTCCTTGGTTTCCAAATGAGATGCAAAAGTTGCTCTCATCAGAAAAGAGGACTTTGGACCACTGAGCAACAGACCAGTTCTGTTTTTCTTTAGCCCAGGTAAGATGCTTCTGACATTGTTTGTTGTTCAGGAGCAGCTTGACAAAAGGAATATGACATTTGAAGCCCATGTCCAGGATCCGTCTGTGTGTGGTGGCTCTTGATGCACTGACTCCAGCCTCACTCCACTCCTTGTGAAAGTCCCCAACACCTTTGAATGGCGTTTTCCTGAGAATCTTCTCCAGGCTGCGGTCATCCCTGCTGCTTGTGCACCTTTTTCATCCACACTTTTCCCTTCCACACAACTTTCTATTAATGTGCTTTGATACAGCACTTTGGGAACATCCGACTTCATTTTCAATTACCTTTTGAGGCTTTCCCTCCTTATGGAGGGTGTCAATGATGGTTTTCTGCACAACTGTCAGGTCAGCAGTCTTTCCCATGATTGTGATTCCTACTGAACCTGACTGAGAGACCATTTAAAGGCTCAGGAACCCTTTGCAGGTGTTATGGCTTAATTAGCTGATTAGAGTGGGACACTTTGAGCCTAGAATATTGAACCTTTTCACAATATTCTAATTTTCTGAGATTGTGGATTTGGGGTTTTCATGAGCTGTAAGCCATACTCATCTCAATTATGATACATCACGGCTTGAACTATCTTGCTTTGCATGTAATGAGTCTATCTCGTATATTAGTTTCACCTTTTAAGTTGCATTACTGAAATAAATGAACTTTTTCACGATATTCTAATTTTTTTGAGTTTCACCTGTATAATATCAATCAGAATGTATGTCAAAGTATACAATCAGGCATAATTATTAGTAACCTTCAATATGACACTAATACCTTCTTCTATTCCTAGCTTCAAATCCTGTATTGAAGTTACTATACTACATTTTTCTGATTCACTAAACCATGAGGATCAGAGCAGAAAAAGCAGGAATCGCAAAGAACATGTCACCCGGTTTCATCCTGGGTTGAGAACCATGGTTTATATAGGAATTTATAAGGTATTAAAGGACGAGGTTAGATTATACCATTTATTTCTATGTATAGAGATTATTTCAGCCTTCATATTTAAAAAATATGTTGTTTTGTTTTGCCTTGCAATAAATTCATTTATTTATCACATTTGTATGGCTGGCCATTTCACAAAAAGTGACACTGAGCAGCATACAAAAAATATTTATTGGAAGTCTTGCTATTATTTTCAGTGTTTGAAATAATTTCATTCTTTTGATTAAATGATATCTTTTGTTGGCTTCCCAAATTCTTTTGTCTCTGTTTTGTTTCTCTACATAAAATACTCAGTATTGTTAGTGGCAGCCTAACCACTAACGTAGTCTGTTACTATTCCCTTTTATTTGGAAAACAAAATCACTTTGGTGGAAATTATCCATTGTCATGACAAAATATTTTTATTATGGAGAAAAATAAGAACTCCTATTTACCTTGGCAATGATGATAAACCACATCCCTAAACCACATTAGATTTCACTAAAGCATTCTTCACCATCACAAACAATTTTTTTTTGCTTAAAATCCTAGTTTTACTTTTATTGGAGGTAGTAACTGCAATAAAATGCAAAGGGATAGAGAGGACAGACTATATCCTTACCCATAATTTCTGTTATATAATATTTTGGTTTTTTCACACAGAGAGAAAATGTTAACTTTGAACTAAGTAGCAAGAATGTAGGCTTCTCCTTTTGAACTCTGGCACCCAAACAGAAGTTTGGTTTTAAATTGTGTCTGCAGTAAGGTCACGGTTAGAAGGAAAAAATACAACTGTGTTAAATCTCTTTAGAAAATACGCAAGTTCTTCATATTCTTCCAGGACCAAAACATAGTAAATGCAGGTCTTTTCATGGAGTTAATATTATAGTGAGGTCGTAACATTTTACTAACATGAATTCATAAAGAGACTCTGGAGATTAACAATAAAACGCAACTCTATAATAGAAAATGCTGCATTTCTGTTTTGTCTCCCCAAATCAGTTAAATTTGTTCAATCTTTACAAGAGACGATTTGCCTGTAACATTTCTATGCACTAAAACAATCAGCAGCCAAGACACACGTGCGCACACACATACAAGGTGGCCCATTTATTGCTAATCAGAGTTAACAGGCCAGCTCTCCCAGGCAGAATTTTTCTGTTTTCTTTCCTTTTCCTCGCTATAAAAGGTGAACAGATTAAAGAAATTATGAACTATGCTAGGCTTGAATACAATGTAAAATTGTAGCGCTGGCTGTTCAGAAACCTTTTAATGTTCGATTTCCCAAAGGTGAGATGCCAGGCACCGTTCTCCTCTGTTTCAGTTGCCCTTGCCACTTGAAAATGTGTTCTGGAAACAGCTCTGCAGATGGCCTCATATGTTTTACAGGAAATATTACTTAAATGTTGGACAGGATAAAATTTCTCCTTTTAGGAATTACAAATCTGGATTTCATTTTCTCCTTCAAACCATGGGAAAACTATTACTGTTGCAAAGGAAATGTGCTTCGAAATATTTTTTTTTTTAAAAAGGAGCACTTACGTTACAAAAATCACCAGAGGATTTTGAAAGAATTCCTCTGTTTTAATATAAAATAATAGCATATCAAAACAATCTTCTAAAAACAATTCCCTCTTCCCCCACCAAAGACTAGAAAATATTGCACAAGATCTTTATATTTAGATGGTTATATTCTGGGTAGAAAGCAGTAATAAAGTTCTGTTTCAACTTAATAGCCCACTTGTTAATATTTCATGCATTCTTGCTACTGAATTTTGATTTTTTGGAGATTTATAAAATATATTTTAGCTGAAAGGGTAGGTGGAAGAGCTGTATTATCAAGGGTAATCATGGTAAGGTCTACTTGTCTGTTAAATGTACAATTAAAATAATTCCAAATGATGTCAGGTTTACTGATTCCGATATTAATTTGCTCCTCAAAAGCTTCAGTTTCTACACTAACATCAAGTTCTTTAAATCAAACTATCTAAGGGTACATATTTTCCATATAAAGTAACCTTTTTGTGTAATTCATTAATTCCGATCTTCCATCTGCCTTTATACCGACACTTCTATAAGAGTGAAATTACAAGAGAAGCCATAGAAAATTAAAAAACTGATCCCTAGAGACATATTATTTAATATGCTAGTTCGGAAGATAACAATTGCTTCAAAATTGTTATCTTTCTAGCAAGTTCTACTATGCAGAAGGTTTAAGGAAAAAATGAATTATATTTAGTTTTACTTTATGTACCTTCGAATGAAGAAGGGTAGATGAAAAGAAGGTTAATTATTTATCATGCTATAAATTTAACTGGGAGAAAAAAAATATGGACATTGCTCCCACAGCTTAGCATTTATGGGACATAGAGAAGGGTAAATCCGAGGAATTCTAGATGAACATGTTGTGAAGCAGGCAATCATCAAAAAGAAATAATTCTTACAATGTAAAACACGGGTGTCAAACTTGATCACGTGATATTTTGGGACATATTGCGATGTTTTTTGCCTTTGTGGAATCAGGGTGGGCGTGGCCTGTGCATGATACATCTGGCCCATGGCCTCCAGTTTGACAGGCCTGATGTAAAATAAAGAAATAAAAACAGTTATTTTTCAATATACTGAAAATACAAATATTTATTTTAAAGTACAAATTTCAACAAATCTTAGCAACATTGTGCCCATTTATCACGTAGTTCACATTAGCTCCACAAGGCCTTAATATAGCCAGGCCTAGCTATACAAAAACCATAGACGTGTTTGTCCCTGTCTCTTTTTTTGAAGTCCTGTCTGCCATCCCAAGGCATATTTCTTCTTCCACAACTTTGCCTCACTACGACTGATCAATTCACTTTACAAGGTGGATGGATTCTAAAATTCCCTCACTCAGAAGCCTATTGAATGATTTGCTGTAGGCTGCAATAAGAACCCAAAGGTCCAGAGGTCCTTGTGGGTAGCCTTCAGCCATCAAAACCTGTCAAAGTCTTTTCTGTCAAAAAACGTATGTTCTGTTTTGGGATACAGTCATCGTGAAAACAAATATTACAAGCACTGACTTAGAAAAAGGAACTAAAAGTAGAATAGCCCAGAGAAGCAAGGACTGAAAGTACTAGGAAGGATTGATTCAACCTAAGAAATTATATTAACATAAGTGTACGAAAATTAAAATCTGTTCCCAATTAATAGCTTCATTCCTTTTGTCATGACAGTCAGTCTATCATAGGCTAACAAGACTTTTTAAAATAGGAGAAGGTCAGAAATTTAAAACATTCTAACTAAATTCAGTCAGATGTAAGTGTGTGGGATCCTTGGTACTAGCTGATGATGTAATCTAGTCAGGTAATGAAATGTCTGCAAGAAGACAATCAAGCTCAGAGAGCACCAAGGACCCCACAGTTCAGCCTTGAGTTAAATATTCTCTTCCACAGGTGTAAGCCTATTGAGTTTAGATACCGGGTATGAGGTCATTACTGTAATTTATTATTATTTTCTTTAAAATGATAAGCCTGCTCTCAATGTAGCACTTAAAAGTCACACAGATTTATTAGATAAATGTATTCAAATGTACATACAGGTAAAGCAAATACTTTCTTTGTTTTTGGATAGTTGTGTGTGCAATTTTTGAAGAAAAAAAAAAAAGCAGGCAATTCATTTTACCTGAAAAATAAATAAAAATGTCTCTCAGACAGATGCTTCTCATTTAAACTTCATATGAAGACCATTCAAAGAAAAACATTTTTAAACATCATTTAATTGAATAATTTTACATTAATAAATCAAATCCTACAAGCCAAATTACCTAAAAATAGTCATCACACGAGCTGAGGGTATGAATGCATGCATATGAGATAGGTAAGAAGGAAGCTTGGCTCCGGAAGGCCAACAACAGCCTATTTGGGGGCAGAAAAAGTTTGTATTAATCTTGGTTTTTGTTGTAGTTGAGCAATGAGAGGCTGAACCAGGGCATGGATGCAACAATACTTTATTAGAATAATAAAGGACTGAACGTGCTTGCCAAGCCTGGAACTGGCTCGCAGCGATCAGCGACTGGTTGAACCCCGCAGCCTGCTTTTATAGCCGGCTGCTGGGGGAAACCAGCCAATGAGGGACAGCAAACGCCCCCACAGCGTGAGCGGACCAGGGTGGGAACTCTTGCAAGTTCCAGGGACATAACACCCCTTCCCCCCAGATGCGAACACGCATAGTCATTTAAATAAGCGGGTGGTCTGTGCTGGCGCCCTGAACGGCGCAATTCAGGTGGGTTGTCAAGTAACTCAGAGTCTGTAGCGGAAGGTTGGACCGGTGGGGAATCGCGAACTTGCTCATCGGTCTGCGTTGGTTCGGGAGTCGTAGAGCTGGTCGATGGTGATGCGTCTTCGTCTGCTGATTCGGGTTGGTCGGTCATCAGATGGTCATGGTCCATGTCCAGACTCCCCGGCTCGGCTGGAGGTGGTGACGGGTCACCGGTGCTGGTGTTGATGTATGGTTGATGCATCGGCCTTGGACTGATCTGCGCCCCAGCGTCAACGTTGGCGTAGGTACCGTGGCGCCTCCGTAGCTGGTCCAGGTGCCTTTTCCAGATGCGGCCATCCTCCAGTCTGACTCGGTACGACCTGGGGCCAGTGATGGCCACGACCTCTCCTGGGATCCACAAGGGGTCTCCAGCGTAGTTCCTTGCGAACACAGGTTCCTGTAAGACAAAATGTCTAACCCCCGACGTTGAAGCGAGGGGAGAGTCAGGGCAGTAATTAGGGTGAAGCCTGTCCAGCACTGTTCGCAGGCGTCTACCCATCAGGAGTTCAGCCGGTGATTTATTGGTGACTGTGCACGGGGTTGAGTGCTGGCTCAGCAAGAAACGGGAGAGTCTGTGGTGCCAGTCTTCCTTGCTGAACCTTGCTAATGCTTCTTTAGTGGTCCTAACGGCTCTCTCTGCCAAACCGTTGCTGGCAGGATGAAAGGGAGCCGTGAAGATGTGGCGGATGCCCAGGTTAGCGGCGAAACGACTGAACTCGGCTGAGGCAAACTGGGGGCCATTGTCGGAAACAATAGAGTCTGGTAACCCGTGTGTTACGAACAGGCGGGTCAACACCTTAGTAACTGCTTGTGTGGTGGTCGTGGATAGTTGGGCCACATCAATCCACTTTGAGTAAGAATCCACGACCACCAAGAACATTTTGCTGTGAATCTGGCCCGCCAAGTCAATGTGAATCCTGGACCAAGGTGCGCTGGCGCTTTCCCACTTTGTGGGGGAGGCGATTGGAGGGGATGGTCGGGATTCTTGGCAGGGATGGCAAGAGCTTACCCATCTGATGATGTCATCGTCGAGGCCTGGCCACCAGACGTAGCTGCGTGCCAACGCCTTCATCCTGACGATGCCAGGGTGGCCCTCGTGTAATGCCTCCAAGACTCGGGTGCGAAGTGAGGTCTGGATGACCACTCGGGTGCCCCACAGCAAACAGCCCTGCAAGCTCGATAACTCCTGTTGACGGGTCTTAAAAGGCGTGAATTTGGTTTCAATGTTATTTCCCGGCCACCCCCTCCCCACCCAGTCCAGTACCTGGGCGATCGTTTTGTCTGCCTTGGATTTGGAGGCGATGTCAAGGGCAGTGATGGGAAGGTCAAGCTGGGTGACCTCAAAGATAGCGTGGACCGGGGCAGGGTCTTCAGCTGGAGCAGGTAGGGGGCAGAGGCTGAGGGCATCTGCGTGGGATAATGTTTTTTCCTGGACGGTGTATGAGTTTATACGAGTACGCTGCTAGGAAAAGGGTCCACCTCGTTATCCTGGGAGACAGCACTTGGGGAGTCTGTTTGTCTCCTGCTAGGAGACCCAGGAGAGGCTTGTGATCCGTGACTAGCTCGAAAAATTGGCCAAAAAGAAATTCATGAAATTTCTTCACTGCTGCGACAGCTGCTAAAGCTTCCTTATCGATTTGACTGTAATTGCGCTCTGTTGCAGAGAGCATCCTGGAAAAGAAGGCGATGGGGGCCTCGGAGCCATTGGGGAGCCTGTGGCTTAACACTGCCCCAATTCCAAAAGGGGATGCGTCAGCTGCCAGTACTAATGGAAGGTTAGGGTCAAATTGAATAAGGACTGCATCTGAAGTGAGTAGTGACTTGACTGCGTGAAAAGCGGTGTCTTCCTTGTGTCCCCAGTGCCAAGATGATTTTTTATCCAAAAGTCTGTGCAGGGGTTCTGCCACTGATGCTTTGTGGGGCAGGAATGATGCGTAAAAATTCAATAATCCCAAAAAGGCCTGCAGTTCTGCTTTGGAGGTTGGTGTGGGTGCCTCGTGAATTGCCTTAACCTTGGACTCCAGGGGGTGAATGCCCGAGGCGTCAATTTTATAACCCAGAAAGTCCACCTGTCTAGTGGCAATGGCACATTTTTCCCTTTTTAATTTGAGGCCATGCTGTCTGAACCTCTCTAGCAGTGCTCGAACTCTCTGGAAGAGTTGGGGTCTGTCCCTGGCCGAGACCAAAATGTCGTCGAAGTAGGGTACTACACCAGGGAGGCCCTGCAATATCCGCTCCATGAGGGATTGGAAAATGCCTGGAGCAACACTTACGCCAAATTGGAGACGCTTGCACCGGAAAGCACCCCTGTGGGTGACAATGGTTTGAAGTTCGGCTGTTTGATTGTCAACAGGGAACTGTTGATACGCTTGTGACATGTCCAATTTGGCAAAAATGTTGCCAGGTTCAAAAGTGTGCAATAAATGTTGAATGACGGGTACTGGGTAAGCGCTAACTTGTAAAAAACGGTTAATTGTGGTTTTGTAGTCTGAACAAATTCTCAGGCTACCGTCTTTTTTGAGGGGTGTGACAATGGGCGTCTCCCATTTGGCGAAATCTGTTGGCTCAATGACCCCTTGTTTTAATAATTTATCCAGTTCCGCATCCAATTTAGGCCGAATAGCAAATGGAACTCTACGAGGTTTCAACCGGATTGGGACTGCTTGGGAGTCGACTGAGAATGAGATAGGGGTACCATTATAACACCCCAGCTCATTGCTGAACACGTCTGAGTAGTCAGCGAATAAGGAGTCAGTGTCAGAGGTTGAGACAGCATGGACTCCTGTTAACCCTAGGCCGAGGTGGGGGAACCAATCAAGCCCCAAGAGTGTAGGGAGGTTGCCGTTAACTACCACTAGAGGTAGGTGGCCTTTGAAAGTTTTAAAATTGACAAGAAACTTGCCTCTGCCGATTACAGGAATGTCCTTCCCCTGGTAGTCCTTCAGGCTAAGCTGGCACTTCTGGAGCCGGTTTCTGGATAGACTGGGCTGTAGTTTCTTGAGGGTGCTCCAAGAGATAATTGAGAGCGCTGACCCTGTGTCAACCTCCATGCGACAAGGTTTACCTTCTAATAAAACGGAGAGTGAGATTTTACTAATGGCATGGCAAGCGTGCTTAGCATGGTGGCGAGTGCGACAGTTCAATACTTGCCTTTGGGGTCCAGGATGTGAAAAGGAAGGGACCCTTTGTGCCGAGTTGTGAGCGGCTTGACAGACTCTGGCGATGTGCCCCTTTTTGTGGCAATTGTTGCAGGTGGCTCCCTTGAATTTGCAGGTGGCCCTCAGGTGAGATCCACCACAGGATAGGCACAGGGTGATGTGCTTGGGTGGACTGATGCTTTCTTGCTTGGCTCCTACCTGCGGGTGTCTGGTGTGGGTGAGGCGGTGGATGTCGGACGCATCATTGGGATCCTCCTCGATGACCACCTCTTCAGAGTGGACGGAAACTGCAGTTTGTTTGGAAACAGGACCTTGGATCTCGGTGGCTGAGTGTGCTGCTAGCTCCGCTGCCAGGGCTTCCTCGACGGCTTGAGCGAGGTTGAGGTCCTTCCTAGCGAGTAGGCGCCTTTGGAGGTAAAGATCCTTGACCCCGCAGACTAGCTGATCGAGGAGCATGTCATCCAGGTAGCTCCCAAACCCACAATGGAGTGCTGCAGTCCTGAGGGCAGCCATGTACTGGTTGATAGTCTCTTTGTCTGTTTGCTTCCTCATTCGGAAGGTGAACCACCTGGCAATCTGTGAGGGTCTAGGAGAATAGTGGTTAGTAAGGATTTCTAACAGTTCTGTCCAGGGGACGTTTTTTAACTCACGTGGAGCCACGAGTGCTGTGGCAGTATCAAAGACGATGGCTCCGCAGTAGATCAGGAAATATGATTTTTTTCGGTGCTCCCCTGCATCAGCCAGCCCAATGGCGTCGATGTAGTGGTTAAAACAATTCTTGTATGACTCCCATTTCTCCTCATCCGGCTTGAACGATGGGAAGGCTGGGTTGGAGTTCATGTTGAGAATCTAGTGGCTAACTACTATGGAATCTCTCTGGGACAACAATGGAGGAAAGAAAAAAAAAACTCTTGTGCCTAGGCAGGCAAGTGATTACAGCTCTGGGGAGGCTCCGCGCCTCCCGTTCTCTCTCTGGGTTTACACGCGGTAAGCGGCAACGGCTGTTTGGCAGCGCTTTGAATTTGGCGCCTGCGTAGGCGTCAGTGATTTCAAAAGAAACACAGCACCGCGCTGTGTTCTGTAAAGAAATTCAAACGACAGCCGTTTGAATTTCGCGCCCTTTGTTTTGAGCGGCTGCGGCTCGCAACGCTACACTTTCCCTGTAGCTTGCTACCAAAAGCGGCTACAGACGCTTCTCACTTTCGCTTGTCTGCCGACCGAGCTCTCTGACTGCGCGGCTGCGGATCAGCGGGTTAGTGATTCAGCTGTTGCGGTTTGCCTCTGGTAGCCATCCCATCCTCGTCGCCAGTGTTGTAGTTGAGCAATGAGAGGCTGAACCAGGGCATGGATGCAACAATACTTTATTAGAATAATAAAGGACTGAACGTGCTTGCCAAGCCTGGAACTGGCTCGCAGCGATCAGCGACTGGTTGAACCCCGCAGCCTGCTTTTATAGCCGGCTGCTGGGGGAAACCAGCCAATGAGGGACAGCAAACGCCCCCACAGCGTGAGCGGACCAGGGTGGGAACTCTTGCAAGTTCCAGGGACATAACAGTTTTTACTCCCAAGTACCGACTAACATTTTAGTATAGTAAAGGGCACTTATAATTGCTCAGTAATAATTGGCAATATAATTCTGACTTAAGAATGATTTCCAATTCAATGTACAAAATGAAAATCACATTTGTTACTACTGTAGTTCAAAATGGCAAAAAACAAACAACATACATTACAAATTTCAAAATAATTAGCCTACATTTCTCTAGATTCAAATGCACATCAAGTCTGATAAACTTTAGGGGAGGATTCAGTAAGGCTTGAACCTATAATCTTAAACAATATGATAAAAGACCCCCAAGGCTGTGTGCTATCTCCACTTCTCTTCTCCCTATATACCAATGACTGCATCTCAAACGATCCATCTGTTAAAACACTGAAGTTTGCTGATGACACAACAGCGATTGGGTTCATTCAAGACAATGATGAATCTGCATACAGACAGGAGGTTATACAATTTGCCTCATGGTGTAACTGGAACAATCTGGAACTGAACACACTCAAAACCATAGAAATGGTGGTAGACTTTAGAAGAAACCCTCCCATACTATCACCTCTTACAATATTAGACAATACATTATCAACAGTAGAGACCTTCAAATTTCTAGGTTCTATTATATCACAAGACCTAAAATGGACATCTAACATCAAAAACGTCATAAAAAAGCACAACAAAGAATGTTCTTTCTGCACCAACCCAGAAAGCTCAAACTGCCCAAGGAGCTGCTGATACAGTTCTACAGAGGAATTATTGAGTCTATCATCTGCACCTCTATAACTGTCTGCTTCACTTCTGCAACCCAACAGGACAGACACAGACTTCAGAAGATAATTAGGACTGCAGAAAAAACAATTACTACCAACTTCCCTTCCACTGAGGACCTGTATACTGCACAAGTCAAAAAGAGGGCTGTGAAAATATTTACAGACCTCTCACATCCCGGACATAAACTGTTTGAACTCCTTCCCTCAAAACAACGCTATAGAGCACTGCACATCAGACCAACAAGACACAAGAACAGTTTTTTTCCCCCGAAAGCCATCACTAAACAAATAATTCCCTCAATACTGTTCAACTATTACAAAGTCTGCACTACTATTACTGTTAATCTTCTCATCACTCCTTATCACCCATCCCCCCCACTTGTTACTGTATGACTGTAACTTTGTCGCTTGTATCCTTATTATTTATATTGACTGTTTCCTAATATGATTTGATTGCTGATTGTACCCCATGTCTATCATTAAGTGTTGTACCTTATGATTCTTGATTCTTAATGAATGTATACTGAGAGTATTTACACCAAGACAAATTCCTTGTGTGTCCAATCACACTTGGCCAATAAAGTATTCTGTTCTGTTCTGTTCTGTTCTGTTCTGTTCTGTTCTGTTCTATTCGATTCGATTTGATTCGATTCTTTAGAGCTGTCTGACAATTGTGGTCTCAAGATAAAGAAAATCCTATATTAAAGTTTCTTCGGTCCTGAAAGGATTAATAAGAAATTTGCAAATCATCGAAACAGGATTTTTGCAACATTTGTCCTTCATTTAATGAATTTTAAGTCCCACTATATTTCATCTTGTACCTGGTATGCTACAAAAGATTGGTTGTATGAAATGGTAGTGAGACAATAAAAATGGATGTGGATAAACAGGTATTGGGAGTTTGCAAGAGGAAAATTAGTTGTACCACATATACAAAATTAAATCAATTGTCTGAGATTAATGTGATGACCATAAACATTTTAAAATTTATTTCTATTACTGGCTTCATGAAGTAGTTCATGTACACAATATATGTTTTTTTTTTCCCCTCAAGAAAATATTATTGTCATTATAATTAAAGCCACTGATAAAATTCTGGAACTGGTTGGTGCATAACACAAATCTGCCAAATAATTTGGCACCATTTTCTTTCATTGGCAGTCTTGTCAGAGGAAACGCCCACTGGTGAAATAGGGCTGCTCAGAGTAGCTTCTGACTGCTCTGGAATTTGGCAGAACTTGAAGCTTTATAATGTCAATATGCAGTATATTTGCATATACTCTACCCGACTGCTTTTTAGGTAATTATAATGCTATTTTTATTTCCCATACTAAAATATAACACATAGAATTCAACAGAGTTAAATGTTCCGCCTTAACTTTGAATTTTCTCACCGTTGTACCTGTCTTAACATTAAATGGGGTGGGGTGTGTGAGAAGGATAGTTGTACTTCATTGTAAATCTAATGACTGCTGATGAAGCAAGAATAAAAATTATAGTGCAATCAATGAGTATGTGAAAGAAAATGGATTTTACAAGTGCACACTTTTAAGCAAAGGAGCCAGTCTGATACATAAATAAAAGGAGCCCAAGGGATGACACTTCTGACATTAAACAATCTTGTCATGAAGCCCATTATGGAGCACATTTAGAAACAGCTAAAGAGCATTTAGGTGACATTGTAAAGTTCTCACACAGTTCTCCATTCACTCCTATGGAATTAATTCAGGAAAACTTCCTGCAGAATTGTGACCATTATCTGGGCCATCATGAGGATTGTCCCAATAGCTTCCTTCCTCCTAGTTTCTTCAAAGGTGAGGAAGATAGGATTTAAATTCTAAGACACTGTTAGATCTTTCAAAAGTGATGACTTCATTGGCATCATCGTTGAGACTGTTGACTTGAGGCTTAATCATTAGAGGCAGAGGAAAAAGAAAACCCTCTTGCAGCATTTTAAAGCGAGTTGTTTGAGATGAAGGGATAGCATTTAAGTTAGAAAGCCAGACACTGCTGTCAGTGAAAATCTTTTGGGTCCTACTTCAACTGAAATAGAACAGCGGAAAGGTTTACCTTTGCAGGATATCAATACAAAACATGTGATATGCATAAAATGGAGATTTAAAAACAATGTTTATCCCACCACAGAGCAAATCGTGAGACGTGTTTGCAAAATTACTTGTCTTTTTTTCTCTCTCTCTCTCTGCCTGGTTTTGTAGGATAGGCAATTTCTTAATCACTTTACATTAGCTTATTAGGTATTTGTGTGTTTATGCATGTATAAATGAACTCTGAAAACAGATCCCCATGTTGAGAAGTTTATATTTAAATTAATGCAAATAGGAAGAATTTAACATGAATAAAACTACTTATCAGAAGCAGAATTAATCCTCCCTCCCCCACCATCAACGGGAAAATTATTTTGCCATTAGATCTACAATTCTCTAATTTCATAATTGCGGTACTTTCTTCCAAGGTTTATATGCTGAACAAAGGGGGAAATGCTAATCTGTCTCATGAATACGAAGAGCAGAACATTTTGGAATAGGCTGTAATAATGATTATTAGTTGCTTTATGGGTTTTGCAGGGCAGGTATTAGCATGAGATTGGGATTAGTAAACCTTTAAATTAAAAAAAAAAGCAATTTAAAATAGCAGTCTCAACATTAAACATAGCATGAGTGGCAGTGAGGAGAGGAAGAAAAAAAGATTTTCTCCACCCCAACTCAATCCCAAATCCTTTGGGCTGGGATAAGCACAATGCTAAAACAGGCTAAAAGACAGTTCCACATGATCTAAGCCATTGTTAAAATGTACTATTATACTTAGCAAAGCGGTGTTAGCTGGCTTGCATTGACAAGGAACTCCCTGCTTCTTTGCTCCTTTCTACTTGTACAGCTCCTCTAAATCCAAGGTGGATGTATTCCATCCAGCGATTTCTTTCTTACAAAAGGAACATTTAAGCAGAAACACATACATCATGCCACAGCCATGCTAAATTCCTCTGTCCCCCCCCCTCCCTCTTCTCCTTTTCTTTTTTGCCAAGTGCAAGAAAAACCTATATTGTAAAAGAATGTGAGCATCTATGAAGTTCCTCTCCTGCTAACAGCTATCTGCCTGGCACAGGCCTGCTGGAGCTCAGCTGGGATTTCGCAAAGGATCCTGCTTTCATGGGCAAACATAGCTTCACCTGCCCTCCAAATCCCTCTTCCCTCCTTCTTTTCCAGCCCTCCCAGCTGAGCTATGTTAATCAGGTGGGGGACACAAGGTAACATTGAAGTAATTCAGCCAATTAGGCCCTGAATTGTTTGCATCCAACAGCATTTTGTATTTCTGCAAATGTGTGAAATGCAAAATGTGCCCTGCAGCAAGAAACGACAGCAGCCATGTATTGGCGGCATGTCAACAGATCCTCAGAATGGCTGACGGCTGATACTGATGCATACATATGTTTGGGAGAGTGTGGACTTTTTAATGTGTGCGCTTTTCTACTGAGAGAAGTCAGAGCTGGGGGTCTTGGTGGCAGATGGGCAAGGGTAACAGGGATTGGCTAATCCCAAATCTGCATTCTCTTCTTCACGTAGCAACTGGGGAAAGATGGAGCCAGCTGTCAAATGGAAGGCTTTCATGGTCCCCTGCACACAACAGCTGCACAGGCCCTGCCTGCTTGGTTCTAAATTATTAAACATCTTTTTAGTTTGTTCCAGCTGCAGGCATCAGTGTGTTTATGCAGCCTTTGTGCATTTTACATATGATTCCTTCTCCCCTCCTCTCATCAAAATGCTGTTTGTAAAAGTCATTATCCCATCTGTGCCCCAGTTTGGCCAAACAGCCGAAGACAAATCCGATGCTATTCTCCTTCTAGGACAATTTGGGAACTGAAGATGATTGCAGTGACTTGAGACTTGAGGGGTTTGGTACTTTTTTTCCTTGCATTTTTGCTTCTACCTGTAAGCAGTGGTGTCCTCTTGGCAGCTTAAGGGGAGAAACACAGAATAAGCATCTTCAAAAGTAAGGGTTTATTTTAAGGAAAGGAAAGGAAAGGAAAGGAAAAGAAAGGAAAGGACAGGAGAGGAAAACATTTTTGTCTAAAAGATTATTTTTTCTTCTCCCTGGAGAGAGGTAGTAGAAAGACCTTTTAAATAATCTGTCAGTCTCAACCAACTTCCCTTTGTATTTCAACAGCAGTACTATTCCTACTGTTTTCAGTCTACACAAATATTCACAAAGCAAGATTTAAACCTTGCCTGCTTAAGCAGAATAGTTCTGTGAGAAGGCAGGTGACTTTTAACTCCTGGAATACGGCTAAAATACAGTGGTGAGATGATAAAATGATAAAGACACCACTGGCACTACACAGCATGACCAATGTATTAATGACATTGCAGAACAGAAGCAGCAATAACTAAAATCCTGTAAAATTTATAATAACTATTTCCTGCAGGATATTCTGGTTCCAGCTGGATTCCATTGGAAACAGGTCTTATTCCCTCTTGCAGACAAACCGCGTTTTCTGGGCTAAATGTTTTCCATAAGCATTATTTGCCTCCCCATCCCCTTTCTCTTTTTTTTTCTTTTCCTAAAGCAATGAATGGATCAATGCCTGTTGTATTTGTGGGGTTCTTTTTTTTCCCCTGCCACCTATGAATTGTCCCTTCTCTGTTGGCTCTTCTTCAGGATTTTTCTTTGGCTGGAAAGGAAATGTAAGTTGTATGAGAAAGTGCTTGCCAGCACTTGGCTGGATGGTTTGGCTTAACTAGATTGGACTTCTAATGCCCAGGAATTAAAATGAGTCCCTTCTGTAAATAAGGCACATAGATGGTAAATTGGGGACCATGATTATGTAAAAACACCCTACAGATTATCTGGACCACTTTGAAAAAAATCCACACACCTCAGTTTTTTAAGATGTCTGAGTCAAGGACCTGCGATATATACAATGTGTAGGTAAAAATAAATTACAACATTCATATGGCTGCCAAAATCTATATAAATCATTCTGACATTTGATACAGCCACCTAAGTCCACAGGGTTAATTATTGTTGATGAAGAAAATGTATGTAAGCCAAACTTGCTTGATATATTTATTAGCCCTAAATTTGTCCAGGGTGCTTAGAATTGCACTAGTTTCTATCCAAATGAGGTGATTATAATAATGAAAAGAAAATATGAACATTTTAGCATGATTCAATGAATATTTACTGGCATATCCAACAGTTTATATCCAAAATATTCTGAAGTGCTCCTCAAAGTCCAACTGACCCAAGCACATTTTAAATGCCATTAATTAAATTATACCACCGAGGGGAGGAAATATCTCACATATCATTACCATCATTATGTTGTCACTGAATTTAAGGCATCCCTCCTGTTTTTTGAGGTATACTAGGGAGAAAAATTACTCTTCTATTCTGGAAATGATGGTGTCTGTCCAGATTTGAAAAAAAAAACAAAAGATGCAAATGAAGATTTATCCATTGATAATGCTAAATAATTATTTTAAAATTAAAGACCTGTTTGCTTCTTTTTGAACTCTAATTTCAGATGTACTATTTGCTACATTGCAAATATGTCAAGTAGAGGGAAATTACTATACCTTACAAGATTTTCCCATGTTCTAAGTTTAATTCCAACTCCTGGTTCAAGGGGACTCTTGCAAAGTATCATTCTTGAGCATTTCCCTGTCTTGATATATATTCACATCTTTTGGGTTTCTTTGGCAAATAACCATTTCCAATTTGCCATTTTAAACTTCCTGAATTATCTAAAATAACTCAGTTATAAATTCCAATTCCAAAACAGTTAGAGATATTTAATTTTTAAAAAACAATCTCAGTATATTGAAATGGCAATACTTCAAATTTTCAGTAGTAGTATCCTAAAATCCTACCCAGCATCCCAAGAATGCTTTGGGAATGCTTCTTCAAGGCCAGAAGAGGAATTAAATTCAGGGACCTGGTTATGGCATTTAGCTCAGCAGCTGCTAAAGAAGGCCATATCCCTAAGATAAGAATTTTCTTTAAATGATAACAATTTGAATGACAGATGCATCAGTAGCCCTGCTGCTAAGAAGGAGCTCCAATGTGCTAATCTGCAATTGTACATAGGTGCAACTTGCATGTTCCAATTGGCATTCAATAACATCTCAACTTACAGGTAAAACTCAAAAAATTAGAATATCATGCAAAAGTTCATTTATTTCAGTAATGTAACTTAAAAGGTGAAACTAATATATGATATAGACTCATTACATGCAAAGCAAGATAGTTTAAGCTGTGATTTGTCATAATTGAGATGATTATGGCTTACAGCTCATGGAAACCCCAAATCCACAAGCTCAGAAAATTAGAATATTACATGTAATCAATAAAACAAGGATTGTGCATAGAAAAATCAGACCTCTGAAAAGTATAAGCATGCATATGTACCCAGTACTTGGTTTGGGCCCCTTTGCAGCAATTGCTGCCTCAATGCAGTGTGCCATGGAAGCTATCAGCCTGTGGCACTGCTGAGGTGTTATAGAAGACCAGGATGCTTCAATAGTGGCCTTCAGCTCTTCTGCACTGTTCGGTCTCATGTCTCTCATCTTTCTCTACGGGGTTCAAGTCAGGCAAGTTTGCTGGCCAATCAAGCACAGTAATCCAATGGTCATTGAACCAGGTTTTGGTGCTTTTGGCAGTGTGGGCAGGTGCCAAGTCCTGCTGGAAAATGAAGTCAGCATGCCCATAAAGCTCATCTGCGGAAGGAAGCATGAAGTGCTCCAAAATCTGGTAGATGGTTGTGTCAACCCTGGACTTAATGAAGCACAGTGGACCAACCCCAGCAGATGACATAGCTCCCCAAATCAACACAGACTGTGGAAACTTCACACTGGACTTCAAGTATCTTGCATTCTCCATTCTTCCTCCAGACCCTGGGTCCTTGGTTTCCAAAAGATGCAAAAGTTGCTCTCATCAGAAAAGAAGACTTTGGACCACTGAGTAACAGACCAGTTCTGTTTTTCTTTAGCCCAGGCAAGACGCTTCTGACGTTGTTTGTTGTTCACGAACAGCTTGACAAGAGGAATATGACATTTGAAGCCCATGTCCAGGATCCGTCTGTGTGTGGTGGCTCTTGATGCACTGACTCCAGCCTCAGTCGACTCCTTGTGAAAGTCCCCAACACTTTTGAATGGCCTTTTCCTGACAATCCTCTTCAGGCTACAGTCATCCCTACTGCTTGTGCGCCTTTTTCATCCACACTTTTCCCTTCCACACAACTTTCTATTAATGTGCTTTGATACAGCACTTTGGGAACATCCAACTTCGTTTGCAATTACCTTTTGTGGCTTTCCCTCCTTATGGAGGGTGTCAGTGATGGTTTTCTGCACAACTGTCAGGTCAGCAGTCTTTCCCATGATTGTGATTCCTACTGAACCTGACTGAGAGACCATTTAAAGGCTCAGGAACCCTTTGCAGGTGTTATGGCTTAATTAGCTGATTAGAGTGGGACAATTTGAGCCTAGAATATTGAACCTTTTTACAATATTCTAATTTTCTGAGATTGTGGATTTGGGGTTTTCATGAGCTGTAAACCATAATCATATCAATTATGACACACCACAGCTTGAACTATCTTGCTTTGCATGTAATGAGTCTATTTCATATATTAGTTTCACCTTTTAAGTTGCATCACTGAAATAAATGAACTCTTGCACGATATTCTCATTTTTCGAGTTTCACCTGTATAATACATAAAAGCCAGCAGAAAGAGCAGTTGAGTCTTGAAAGCAGAGCTTCTCAATCTTGGCAACTTAAGATGAGTGGACTTCAATTGCCAGAATTCTGCAGCCAACCATTCCTGGCTGCGGAATTCTGGGAGATGAAGTCCACACATCTTAAAATTGCTTTGGTTGAAAAAGAATGCTGTAGGATATTACAGAAGGAACAAAACCAATTTATTTATAGTTTTTGATTGACTATGCTAAAAGATGTCATGTGCTGCCATTATTGGTTTAAAGGATGATAATTTCAGAAATGTTGATACATGCAGTTATCAAATTTACAAAAGTATAATTCCTAAAGCATTATTATCCTTCAACACCTCTATTCCTATTCTTGATATTCTATGTATAGTAAGTCACTACTGAAGAAGAGAATTTAACTTATAAATATTAGTATGAATAACCTATTTTCCCAATGCCCGAGTTACATTATAACTTTATACACTAGATACGGTCATTTTAAAACATGTCTGTTTGTATGTTTATCATCTATCATTATTTCATTTCTAAAGCTACCCAATCACTTAAGTGGGGATGTGAGGCATCTGCTTTCCAAAGACTTTTAATTCCAATTATTACTCTAAATGAATTTTAAAAAGTACTCAAAATATTTCAACTTTGAAACTGTCTTTGCCTCATGATACTGACTAGTGACATCCTGGCATTTAACAAATAGCCCCCTGTGGTCTGGTGGAAACCCCAAACCCCAACTTTGGTATTGAGTGGGATGTGTGTGTATGTGTGTTTCATTTTTTTTTCTTGAAGAGCTTTTTGGCAGAAAGGAAAACCACAAGAGTTTGCAAGGTGGATTTGAAGATTTTGAATAATCTGCATTATATGGGTTCAACTAGATGCCCTTCAATAAACTTGCATAATATGTTATGAGCATTTTGTTGTTTTGTACTTTAGAATTTCTAATAATTATCTTAACCCCCCGAAAAACCCCAATAAAAACAAAAGTGCCATACTTTACATTTAGAGAAAGTTTATTGCAAATGAGCTTGCCATAAAGTTTCCATAAATGCATTATTCTCAAAATGTCTGGGATTAAAATAAATTTTATTGGTTTTCAGTAAAGAACTATTTATTCAGAATTCAAAACATCTCATTTCATCAGGAAAATGTCATGTGCTTAGCATTCTCACAGACTGAAATTCCAGCTCGATTTTAAATGCTCTAATGGTACGGTAGCATTTCCTACACTTCTCTGAGGTCAACAGATGATGATAAAAGGGTTCTTTGATTGTCCAAGCCTTAGAGGTTGATGGGAAAGTAAGAATTTCATTAACTAATCTCAGCTAATTCTGATAAGAGAACTTGTCTTTTTTTTTATGAGGTACATAATGAGAGAGAAATATATCTCACCAAAAGACACCACAAGCTTTAAGCCTGCCCTAGCAGCCTCTGATGCTCTTGATTTAAAAGCAGGCTGCTGCTAGTCAAAGAAATGAAGAACCATACTCAGGAATAGACAAATGGCTCTTTGGTTTAATTTCTCCCCCCTTAATTAGCCCCCTTTTAATGACCTAAGTTAATATGTGTGAAAAGGTACAAAAGCAGCATGAGTTCAGTTTTAAAAAGGAGAGTTTCTTTAACCTCCTAAGTAGAAGCAAGTCCCCTCTTTAGCTATCAGTAGCAGCAATTACACTGTGCTTTTTATTCATTGCGGATTCCTTGAAGCCTGATGAGATAGCCAAAGGACAAGAATCTGCATGTACACCTGGAAGTTTGCAACCCACATATGATATTCCTCATTTGGGGAAAAATATTACTTTATAGACTGGTGAAGGAAGAGATTCAAGCATTATTAATTTGGAAATGATTCCTCTCAAATTTAGTGTTTTGGAATATATAGCTACTTCTATAGCTATAGCTACTTTCTACTTCTATTTCTACTGGATGCCTTTTTAAAAATAATGTAAAATGACAAAGGAAGAACTGTAAAGTGTCTACTATTATCTGTTTCATAAAATGGTAAGAGAAACCTATAGGATCTAAAATTCTATATATCCTCCAATAATTCTGTAAGGAATTCTGTTGGGGAAAATGCTTTGAAAGCTGCACTACAACCTGAGAGCAAAATTATTTTATATAAAGGATCCGGATTTTTTTTCAGGATTTATCAAGAAAATATACATTTCATGAGCACCTGCTAGACAAGGTGTTAAACAGGTTATCTCATTTCATTATGTGACTAAACTCCTGAATAGTTCTAGGCTGCCCTTGAAACACCTGCCAAGCTCTTGTAAAGCTCATATATTTTTACAATAAGCCATATTTCAGCAACATTATCATTCCTTTTCTGAGTGACACCATCAAGATCTATTATGTGATATACATAGCATAGATATAAAGAGTAGAGGTGGGTGAAAAGTTCCTATATTAATCAGAATACAACTAAACACACACACACACACACACACACCTTCCTCTGTTTGTGATAGTGGAGAGTTTGGTGTCCATAGTGGCACTGTAAATTTACTTACCCTCATGACTGCTCACAGAGTAGGAGCTTTGAATCTTAAATCTAAAATGTCCCATTTCTGTGCTTCTCTTTGGAAGATGTTGCCAATTCAGCTGATTTCGGCCAATTTGTTGATTTTTGTAACACAAACTAATTTTCACCAGACAAAGCTCCCAAAATAATTTTCACTTCTGACTTCAATCCACTGGAAACTAAAATTCAGGAATCAAGCATCTATCTCCCTCCCTCCCTCCCTCCCTCTCCCTCTCCCTTTCCCTCTCTCCCCTCCCCACCTCTCCGTGTGTGTGTGTGTGTGTGTGTGTGTGTGTGTGTGTGTGTGTGTGTGTGTGACAGAGAGAGAGAGAGAGACAGAGAGACAGAGACAGAGGGAGGGAGGGAGGGAGGGAGAGGGAGAGAGATAGACAAATAGACAGACAGACTCTTGCTGTTTCTAATCATAGAAGAAATTCAAATCTGGATTCAGAAACACATTCTTATTGCAATCTCCCATCTCACCTTGTAACTAATGGCATACTTTAGATCCAGAGGTGAAAAGCCACCAAACTAATTCCTTGAGTCATTTGGCCTCTTTAAAATATTGGTTGGTTTTTGCAGTTAACCAGCAGAAAATTGCCTACATGCTAGATTCATCTTTACAGGAGATTCATCTTATGGCTGGTACACTAATTATTATAATAATATCAAACAACTGAACATGGGTGCAATCTCTCAGTCATGCATGCATACATGCTCTCAAACATAAATGTAAATAAATATGTCTATGAAAATAACAATGCAGACTTACCTTTAAATCTTCTGCCATCTTGGAAAACAGCAATATGAAGTAATCCAATAAACAAAAGGTGACCTTACAGAAAGCACTCTATGAAGCAAAAATGTGATACAAAAATAAGTAATTTATAATTTTTATGTGATATGAAAAATAAGTATATTTATTCCCTATTGGAATTTTTTTAGAGTGCCAGGGAGCACCATTTTGAGGGTATTGGAAAATTGCTCTGTCTTTGTTTAGAAAGCCAAATGGAAAAGCGCCATTAAACCATGGGAACCAACAACATGCAAGTGTAGGGAAGGTATGAGTGTTGAGTATACCAGATGAGCTATTTTCTGTATATCAGTAGCAGGTGACATTATTCTTCCCAGACTTTTCAACATTAGGGTGACACTGTTAACATAAGTCACTGTTCAGAAGGTCTATACTCTGCTTAGTAGGATTTGTAGCTAGAGATGGATCACTTTCTCATAATTCACATTTTGTTCAAGAAGATACAAATCCAAGTTGTTAGCATTGGTCAGAAAATATGTTGAAATAACAATGAATTTAAGCTTACAGTAACCTGAAGTGGCATGAAGGCTTTTAACCCATTTTGTTTTTATGGGCTTAAACTTCTTTTAAGGTAAAAGCCTTCCTGAGGGAGTAGGAAAGATAGCCATTCTTTTCAAAATGGGGCTGGAATTGTCTCTGGAAATGGTACTATATTGTTTCCAGAGGATGGCCACATGGCTGGGACAGCAAGGAAAATATATGAAGGAATTTCATATTCTTTCTTTGCAATTCCTAGAAAGTGCATTATATTCTACCTATCATGCAGGGGTGGAATTCTATTAGTTCAGGCCAGATCGGGCGAACCCCTTGTTCCCATGTTCAGCTCACTTTGAACCAGTTCTCTGCGATAAGGAAGTTGGCCCACCCGCACGCTTTATGCCTTTGTTTTCTTCACAGCTGTTTTCCTCACAGAGGCTGCATTGAAAGGTAAGTATGGGCTTGCCTTTTTTAAGTACGGAGTGCATGTGCGTGTTTGGCACAAGTGTGTATGATTATCGAACCGGTTGTTATACCGGTAGAATCCCACCCCTGCTATCATGGTGCTAAAGATAATTTTGACCCCATGTCAACATTATGTGCATAAGCGCATAATCATGCCTATTGTCCCTGTCCTATTGTCCCCAATTATTCATACCTATTTCATGTATTTATACTTATGTTTATTCTTATTTCTATTATATTGTAAGCATTTGACAAATCAAATAAATAAATAAAATAAAAATAAATAAAATAACCTGCTTGTGAAAAGGTTCAGAGGATTAATTTGACCTGAGAAATACAGTATCTCATTATGTTTTTCTTCAGAATCTTCAAGGCCCAAAATATAGCGGTTTCTGGCTATTTTGAGGTGGTGAAAGAAGAACACTGGAAACATCCCAAAGTCCCATTCACATTTCCACTTTAAAACATGCCCAGAGTGAATATGGTCAATGATCCAGACCTTCTTGTCTGAAAGCCTCTAAAGTGCTCCAGAATGTTGGAAAGCTCTGGTCCACTGTCAGCCATACAAACATTGTCCATTCTTTGATCTACAAAGTCTAATCTTTTGTATTAATCCCATTCTGGTAGAAAATGCCAGTATTTTTAAAGTATTCCCCATTACATATTATGTTTGGATGTGTTATCAAAAGCAGCCTCAAAGTCTAATAGCTTGAACTGCGTGTTGTTATTTTTGTATCTTGAATTCTAATTCTTGAATTTTGGTGTTTTACATCCATTCTCCCTTCTCCTTTTTTCCCATAAAATACTATTTCTAGCAGTTTTAGGAGAAGAACTTTATTTTTAAAGGAGTTAAAGTAACAAAGAGTGAAATGGTAAGCCTTCAGACCATCTTATATTACTGTAACTTTGCTAAAAACTCTTCTCCACAATATGCAAAATATCTGGGATCTGCTTTAGAGCTCATTATATTTTCAAGAATTTGAGCCAAACTCAACTTATGTATCAGCTACTTTTGAGTTTTGGGGGAATCACTAGTCATTGACAAGCCACTGACAAGCCCACCCATTGCATGCATAAAAGCAGTCAGATTCAAAAAGTTCCAATTATAAAAGTCCTCAGCCTGATGGCTTGGAATTCTGGAAGATGTAACCCAACAAATTTGGAAGGCACAAGGTTGGGAACGGCTGAATTAGAGAATTTCTTAGGTTGCAGAACCTAAAAGAAAGTCATATGTGAGACTGCATAGAAGTGCTGTCAGGGAATGGCAGAAAACATACTAGGTTAGACAAGCTTTTACTCTAATATGGGTATATGTGATGTCTATCTCACACACACATACACACACATTTAGAACAGGAACTGATATATGAAACCTGTTCTTTGTTACATTTTTGGAAGTTCATTTTTTATACTTCAGCTTTAGATATCTATCAGATTTCCACAATATTTTATTTCAAAGTGTATAATTAAAATTAAAATACAGCATGTATATATTTTCTGTGAATGTTTTGTTTTTAATCCATTTGTCTCTTTGTCAATCAAAAATCCCAAACTTTCATGTCCTGGAATCATTAAGTAGAGAAGTATATTATAATAACACAATTACCAACAAAGCTTTTAACAAGCAGGCATGTGCTTCGTAAATAAAATTTATTTAGGTGCCACTCAAAACATTGTAATTAAGAAATAAAGAATGCATTATCAGAGGGTTTCTATTCAGTATCTATTTCCTTTGGAAAACAATGTGATTAGCACTAACTTGAAACTAAACATGAAAACATTGGAAGTGTCTGATTCTGTTCTCAAGAGTTCTAAACAAGTTGTCTTTCCTTCAAATTATAGCCAAACTTTGAATGACTAGGAATGATGCTTACATGTATTAAGTTGTACGCTGCTTACATCCATTCAGCAGTCTTCAGAAATATACCCCTTTCCCCTCAATACATACACAGATGCATAAATACATATATAGGTGGATACATAAATATATAATCATAAATTTCCCTCTTTAAGGAAGAAACTTAGCTTTTTAAACAATAAACAGTTAATTTACAATACGATCGTATCATTTGTCTGATCCTGTTGGATCCTTTCCAACAGGAGTAAGATTTTGGAAACGCTGAAACTGAAGCTGAAACTGGACAAGCACCTCTCTCTTGAAAGGCAGAATGTGATCCAGGTGTCACAGAATTACAGTATTTAGGATAAGGAAAGGGAAACATTTGTTCATACTTCTACTTGCTGTTGCAAGGAACTTAGCTGTCAGAACTGTGACATCACTGCCCTCTGCCTCCCAATTTGGGGTGAATTTTTGAGGCTTTAACAATTAAATTGGTGCCTTAAGGCTTGCTTTTAAAGATCTGCAAACTGGAAAACAGGCCTCTGTTTTGGTGGTGGGTAGGGTTAAATCACACATTTTGCATCATAAAACCTTCCCCAAGCTCCATTAAAATTGCACCAAGATGTAAATTTAGTAATGGAATAGATGCTCTATTATCTACTTGGCATATACATTGACCAGTGAGCAATTATAAACAAGAATGCTCATTTTTTTCATCTGGTTTAAAATTACCATTTCTGGGCTAGATATATTTGGCAGGTAGTTTCTTATGCTCTTTAATCTCCCAGTAGCTTTGGAGAACATCAATTATTGTATTTTTCTGGATTAGCTCCAAGGGTTGAGATGGGAGGCGGGGGGGGGCATCATTTTATGGTGGTTCTCTTTTTTTCCAGAGACAGTTCCAGTCAGTTTTGCTTGGGAAGGTCACTCACTAGAGCTACTTATCTGAGTAATTCCCCAGGAATCAATTTTCTTTCCCCTTCAATTCAAAATATATATGTAGGCGAAGCACGCAATTAGTGAACTGGTTGTTACACTGGCAGCATCCCACTACTGTATTTATTCCTCTATCAACAATATTGAACAAGCGAGGCCATGGGTATGAAATGCAGTATTGAGCTTCCTGTGTTCACACTTCTTACATTCCATGTTCCCACTGCAATTCTACCTTTGCGGGTTCTGATTTCCTTTCTGTGTGTGGCAACATCAGCAACTAGCTATCTATGAACACTTCAACGGAACCTCAGTTCTTCTTCAAGTGCCATCCAGCCTAGGGCTTCCATCATCAAACCTCATTCTTTTTACTTTTTCTCTCCTTGTTGGGTTTTTTTAAATAAAAACATAGCAGTGATTTACCAATGTCCATGCACTGCAAATGGCCTTTGCCACTGTAACTGAAGCAATTGTTTACCTTGACCTCATTCTATATCGGGGTCCCCAAACTTGGCAAGTTTGGAGATCTTTGTTCTATATCATTGATGTTCAATATAAGTACTGCTTGCTTCCATAGAGATGACTTTCGCACCTTGCATGACCCCTGCTGGTAGTATATTCTGCCAGTTTGAGCTAATGATTAAGGCACAAAGCTAAAAACCAGGAGATCCTAAGTTCTAGTCCTGCTTTGGGCATGAAATTTATCTTTTATCCAGTCACTCTCTCTCAACCCAGTCACCTCACCTTGTTGTTGTAGGGAAAATAGGAGGAAAAAGGAGTATAGTATGTGTTTTCCAAATTTAGAAAGAAAGAAAGAAAGAAAGAAAGAAAGAAAGAGAGAGAGAGAGAGAGAGAGAGAGAGAGAGAGAGAGAGAGAGAGAGAGAGAGAGAGAGAGAGAGAGAGAGAGAGAGAGAGAGAGAGAGAAGAAAGAAAGAAAGAAAGAAAGAAAGAAAGAAAGAAAGAAAGAAAGAGAGAGAGAGAGAGAGAGGAGAGAGAGAGAGAGAGAAAGAAAGAAAGAAAGAAAGAAAGAAAGAAAGAAAGAAAGAAAGAAAGAAAGAAAGAAAGAAAGAAAGAAAGAAAGAAAGAAAGAAATGCTTTCTTCCCTCATCTATCCCATGAATAGAGTGAACAATGGTAGAGCAGAGAAGGAGGTGGATGGGAGGAGAGAAAGAAAATTACAAAATAAGTCCAGAAAAAAATAGAAACATAAAAACACAAATAATAGAAATTTAGGAAGAAGGACATTTTATAGGATACAGTACACTTATTGTAATTCTAGGGAATCAATTTTCTATGTACCATCCAAATCTGTAACAAAATGTATTAAATGTAATAAAATGAATAAAAAGCTTCATCCTCTTTCTAGTCATCTTGTCTTGGTTTGAAGCCATTATCTCAATATGTAGGTTTTTGTAATTGTTTATATTTTAAAGGGTTTCTTTTATATATTAGAGAATGTGCTGATTTTATTCAAAAAAATTTGTCCATGTTAAGGTCACATAGAAACTGATAATCATTGAACTACATTTCTTACATACCTGTTTTCTTCAAGATAAGATTTTGGAAGTGATAGTTCATAACTTGAACTTCTAGGAGAATGCATTTCCTTCACACATTATTAGCAATATTTAGCTGACATTGTGCTGTTCATGAATTAGATGCCTAGATGTTGGGATTTGACTTCTTATATATATTTTCATATCACATACATTTATGAAATATTTAAAAAACAGAGGTTAGGAGCACTTTTAGTAAACCTTTTATATAGAAAAACGATATCTAATTTCAGAATTCTGATGGCTATACAGGATAAAATAGGATTATTAATAAAACACATTTATTACAGAAAGAAATAAAATGAATATCATCACCGAATAGCTTAATCCCCAACTGATTAAATGAAGACATTCAATATTTATCACATACTTTGGAGGCTGCTGTTTTTCCTTCCTCCTTCCCCATTTTTTTTCCTGAAGTATTCATTACATGAAACTGCATTTTTTTTCTTTTTCCAAGCTTATTATTCTGTTCAGTGAGAATATAACATTTGTTTTCCATTAAGAACAGAATATTTTTTCTAACCCTCCCCTCTCAAGAAAACCCAACAAGCCTTATTAGTGTTAGAAATTGAAACAGCTGTTCTTTCTCTAAGGTTTACAGGTGACTTCATATTTTAGCTGGTAAGCATAGGTAAGATCAATGTATTGTTGAAAAAAATCCCTTCTGTTTTCTATGATTTAATTCTTAATAACTGGTTTAAAAGGACAGAAATGTTGGAGTTTTGAAGTATGTTAAAAATACTGACTTTTATTTTATGCAAGAATGTAAAATATAAAAAGTAAAAAAGCAATAAGAGGCAATAAACCAAGATGTTTTTAAAACAAAGGTAGTGTTAATTTAACCAGTTTAAGTGGATATGTTTTAGTTTTGCAAATTACTGTTCTTTATACTAGTTCCAAGTTATTTCATTGTTTTAGATGTAACCCAGAATTCTAGGCTATAATTCATTTAAAATGTGTCTTTAATTTAACCAGCATATTGTAATGAATGTTAGTTTAATCATGTTTTATATTAGAAGTTATTGTTTAAGCTGAAAATAAGAATGTGTGCTTTTTGAAGGAGTTACTGAAAATGATTTGCATCTATATGCAAAACATTATTTCCTTTCGGTATTTGAGCTAATTGGAGTGCATGCCCTGTGACTATAGAAAGACTTCCATTTCCATGTTTTTCTGGCAACTCATCTAACTTTAGAAATTTGAGGAAAGTCAGAATTCTATAGACAAAAGTTTGTCTGTTGACTTTTTTCTTCCTTGAAGTTTTAGAAACTTCTGGGGCAGTTTGCCATAGTTGGTGGTATCTGCATCCATTAGCCATGCTGGCTGGCTATTTTATAAAATGTTATACTTGTGAGCTACACTGTCACTTCCAAAACCAATAATGACATGGTGGTTTTTCCAAGCCAAGTTCTTTTTTGTTTCACGCCTATATACAAAACCTTGCCAGACTGAGGACTCAGCTATATGTGTCCACAATATGCCCTATATTATGGAGAGGCACTGCTTCACTCTCTTTCTCTGTCACATATCTGGGCTGGGTTGCTTTTTAGTCTTCTAGAATGCACTCTCTATCTCCTGGAATCCTGGGAACCTCTTGCTACATGCCCAGAATCATTGGAAGAACTAACAGCCAAATAAATAGCAATACCACAAATTTTAGATTAGTATTAGATTTAGTAGCAGATTAGAGAATTGGAAGCGACTGAGCATAAAAGTGCACAAGAAATGTGTGTTTATGCAAGAGTCATAAAGAGATTATTTCCATGAGATATTATCACATGCTAAATGCAAAGTTATGAATTTTATTCAAATTGCTGATCATTGTTGGAGACACTCTTCTCTACTTGCATTCTCTTCACCATTTTGAAAATGTCCCTCTCCATCTGTATTCCGTGCAATTAAAAAGCTTTGTTCTTGTGGTATGGAATGTTGTTGTTGATGATGGTGGTGGTGAAGTAGCCTTGTCCCAAATAGGATCCTTGAAACCAGGGCTGTCAATCTCCCGGCCCATGGGCTGGATGAGTCACATGCTGGCCATACCCACACCCAGTTTAGCAAAAGGGGAAAAAGACCCGTTACATCATATGACACTGCTGTGATGATGTGAGTTTGACACCTCTGCTTTAAACCATGGAAATTTTGAAGTTTTTGTTGTACCTTAAATTATTTTTTGTAACACTTAAATAAAAAAATAAGTAACTTACAAACTGTAGATCTTCTTTCTGGTTTCTTGATTTTAAATAAACTGCTGTTTCATATTGTTGAAAACAATAAGGTGTCACATTGTAAGAGTGCAGATAGCAATTATCAGGTTGATTTCCTAGTACACCAATGGTAACTTTCAACTTCTCATTCATGTGAGGATTTTATTATATTCATCCATTCATTCTATTTCATTATTGCTTTCTTCCAGGAGCGCAAGCCTGGAATGCAAGCCTGCTTTGCATTATAGTTTCAAAACAGCCTCAAGAAGAATACAGTGTTGAGAAGCAATGATAAGTCCCAGATCACTCACCGAGTGGTGAATTGAATCTTACTCTCCCCAAACTTGGTTCAATGCTACCCTACGAACAGTTTGTGCTACAAAAATATATCTTCCCTGACAATACAGTAAAAATGAAAATCATATTCTAGAAATGACAATTGCCATAAAATTTTGCCATAGCAGTCATCAAGCAACCTGGTCCTTCTTCAATTAACTTCATTTAATTGAATCAACCAGATTGTGAGCTGTGGGGAAGGAAAAGTTAAGGTTGAAATCTAGACACTTGAGAGTAGTTCATACTGAACCCAACAGAACATTTGGAGAATATAATATTTTCATGATGAATTCAGAAGAAATAAGAGTGAAAAGGGGGGGAAAAGTGAAAGAAATAAATTGTCTGTAGTTTTAATTATTTCAGCCAATGAATTAGGTCAGTCAGAAATATATTTTATTATGGTCTGCATATCATTCACTTTGCACAGTTCTGTACTGTAACTTTTTTTCTGAATATTCACCCTTTTCACAGTTTTTTTTCCTGCCAACCAAGGACATTTCAATTAGCTGCTCTCATTCTATCAAAATAAATTTAGCGCTGGCATATCAGTCTCTGACTTTGAAAGTTCTTTCTTTTTACATAATTCTCAACATCATTTAGTAAGACTTCTTAAAATTTGAAGGGGAAAAAAGTTCCTGCAGAAATGTTACATTAACACAAGGTAGAGCCATTTAAATGTTTGTTTGCCAACATTGCTGCATTTAGAATTTCAAAACCTGAGTTGATGGAGAACTAATTAAGTTGTTTGTATTCTTCACTTTATTTCAGAGCTCAGTGAACCCATTCTGATACAAGAGTCTTTATAATTAATTTAAATAAAGTGAATAGGAAGAGTGACTACCGCCTGCCAAATGGGAAGGCTAAAATTGTGGAATAATGTCAGTGGCATGAAAACTACTCCTTAAGTAGCACAAACTTTCCCACTGCCTCAAATGATCTTCTCCCTATGCTGAATAATCTTTCCCTATGACACATTTTAATGGCAATAATTTTGTAAATTGTCAATATATAATCATATCAACTCATGCCTGCTTTTCAATCAGCACCTCCTGAGTGAAGTAATTAAACAGCCTGCCTGACACTGAATCATCTCAGCAAATAAATGAAGTGAAAATCTTTTTCTCTCTCTCTTTTTTCTTGCCAAAAAATCACTGTGTGAATCCTCTCTCTCTCTCTCCCCGCCTTCTGGAGATAGTTTAAGCTGCAAGTTTCTGTTCCATGCGCCTGCCTTTTCCTTTAAAGAGGCTTCAGCCATTGCGAACACAATAATGAACGAGGTCATGGAGCACCAGTTGTGCATGAAAGATGCCTGAATTTACTGCAAATGAGACAAGAGCAGTAAATTCATTTTTATTCAAATTACTGTCATCATATATTACCACTTCTCCTGTAAACATTGTGCTTCAGACAGGGTGACAGCATATTATTATTTGTGAGATTATACTATTATTAAGCTATTAACATGTCACCTCCTGCTTGAAACAATGACTCAGCTTACTCCTGCATAATAGGACAAGTTAGGGAGACAAGCTGAGGTGACTGAAAGGTTGGTTAGCTGTAAGAAGGCAGAGAGTGACAGCTGGCACTTAAAGGCTAACATTTATTCACAAGTACTTGCCTTCCTCTTTGCTGCTATTACAGTTATCAGAGTTTTAATTATTTTCACTTCCCTCCCTGGTTTTTCAGTTCTCTGCTTACACAAATTCTCTTGAGTATTTCCAAGACAAAAACCTTTCCAGAAAAGCAGAGCCTACCAGGAAAGCAATGGTTCAAACCATCATCAATGGTTGTGATAAAGGTTGTTTCATCACAAAAAAAGTTGCCTAATTTTGCATTAGTGTCTTAATAAAAAAGAAGCATTGCTTTGACCATTCAGCTGTGGGATATCAGTCCAGGGACCACATGGCTTGCTATTCAGAGGCCATCTTTGGATAGAAAAGTTAAGCTGTCCTACAGGTATTATCACTAGATTCCCCAGAAGGTTGTTAATGATTAAAGTTTTATGGTTTTTAAGCTTCAAAAGCATTACTCTCCAAAGATACTATGGAAAGCAAATCACCATGCATCATATGTTCTAATTTTACCTTGTTTAAGTGCTTGTGACAGTACCTCCCACGATAACCCTGCTACTTAGGATTTTTTTCAGTGATTCAAGGTAGGAATTGATTGTTTTAAGTAACCAACTGTCAGCAAGGATAAACACAAGATCATTGCAGGATCCAAGCTTCAGGGATGCCCCATCAAATGCACTGGGGCAGACACACACACACACACCAACCTCCCCCATAAGAAACTTTATTTGGTGTCTGTTGATGGTCAAACACTTTTGCAAAATGGACACTGAGTGATAGGAAGAATGATATACAATCTGAACCTTTGACACAAGACAGTTGGATAACTTTAAATTGGGCTTAGAAATTAATGGAAAAAAAACTATCAGTGGCCATAAGCCAACATATTTAAATGATTTCATTGCACTCAAAGCTGTCCTATCTTCTAAGAATCTCAAGGCAGAATACAGAAGGTTATATCCTACCTTTCTTATATATACACTTCATTTTTTCAGTTTTTAATCTCACAATCTATCTGTGAGGTAGATTAATTATGCAGAGAAATAGTGAACAGCTCCAAATCATCCACTAGGCTTTATACTGAGAAGGAAATTTGAACCTTGCTTTTCCTATTGGGATTTGGCAAAATAAAAACAATATCTGTATTTGCTTTTTACATTTCTTAGAGACATGTATTTCTGAAAAGAGAACACCATATTTTACTATATTCCTCGGTTTGGATGTACAGAATTCTCTTGATGTCATTAAGAACCAGAAGGAAATGCCTTTCATATAGCTTCATAAACATAAGCCAGAAATGCCAAACTTATGTCTCTAGGGTGGCAAATTTGCATTGTCATGGCAGCGTCTCATGATATATTGGGATCTTTTTTCCCTTCACTAAACCGGTTGTGGGCGTGGCCAGCACATGACACATCTGGCCTGCAGGCTGCGAGTTTGACACCCCTGCTCTAGAGGATGGTGAACTTCAGCTCCTATTATCTGTGGCAATTGGTCAAAACTAGGAGGAGCTAATAAGTTTTAGAATCAGTAGTGTCAGAAGCATTGTGATGAGAAACACTTCAGAATTATTGCTGGAAACATTGTATCTGCATAATATCAATTATTAGCAAATTAAATCTAGTAATGAATGCATATTGTGTTTTTTTTAATCTGATTAGATTTGTAAAAAAAATTGCCAAAACTAGTGCCTGCATAGCTAGTATTATTAAGCTCAATGTAACTTTCTCCAGGATTACTATGAATAGAATTGCATTGCATTCTCTGAGGCAATGAAACTTGAGGATGGATCCTTTGTACTGATCATCACTCAGGATAAAATCATGCTTGCTTTCCAAACCAGACCAGGCTTCACATTAGGAAAAAAAAAAAAGGAGAACACAGATTTGCTGCTAGTTATTTCATAGTATAAAATTACTAAATTTATCTATTATTCATTTTTCACTGGTACTCTGTTTTGATTTCTTGGCTTTTTGTATCTTTTGTTTTTAAACAGTTTTTATTTAACTTAAGCATGTTTATGTAAACAACTTTCTATGTTTGTTTAACAGGTGTTTTATAGGGGGAAAATCACTGCATAAAATCAAGCAAATACTAAAGATTTTAATAGCTCTCCTCAAGATTAGTTAGGAAATTCCTTGTGAGAGGAAAAACAAATAGATATCAATGTGTTGTTAACGATACCTTTTTAAACTTTGCAAAGGACTTTTTTTTAAAAGGCTTCCTATTTTTAAGCGTAGAGCAGAATGAAAGCTACAATCTATCTTACTCTCGGCTCATAGAAGTGTTATTTTAATATTCTAGTCTTGAAGAATAACCCTTTGATGTCTTGAAAATTTGGATAATATGGGCTGTTCTTTGTCCTTAAACAGCTAAATACCTTAGAAATATGCAAATGTGAATAGCTAACAGGTCTCTATGTAAATCTTTGCAAAATTATAAATACAATTCTGAAGATGCTAGTACTACAGACATAATAAAAGGATGTCTGTGAGCCCTGATAGGAGATTCCCCTTTTCTTCTCTTTTTTCATTATTTCTTTCATCTGTCTTTATTTAGGGGCGAATAATAGGCACCCATTACAGAAGGGTTACATTACTTCTGGGAACTGACCCCTCTTGTAATCAACTTGAGATGCTTCAGAATAGAGTCTAGTGATATATTTGTCCTTTCCTATGATTCCACAACTCATCTTGCTTCCAAAAAAGCACAGTTTAGTGATATATTCCAGCTGCTGGAAGCCCTATGGCTCCCTGCCATTGTCAGACAACTCTGTTTAATCTTCTCTTTGTCATTTATTTCCCTTATTTATAGATGACTTAAAAATAACATGTTGGTTGGGAAGGGTTCAAAACATAAGTTATGTCTGTCATTGGCTGCTGATAACCTGAGCGTATGAAACTGCCACCATTAGAAATCATAAGATCTGTCATTGTGAATAACTCTTATCACATGAAATGCAGAATATATACTCAGCCATTGTAGGGTTACAGCCATTGTAGGGCAGCAAAAATCCAGACCACTGCTAGTTGGCAGCAAACATATATATATCCTACCATCTCTTTGCTACCAGCTAGTGGCTGTATGGATTTCTGCAGTCCAAATATAATACGTCTGGCAAACATAGTTCCAAGTATAGAAAGAAGAAAGCACAAAGTTTTTCAAATTGTAAATTCTAATTGAAAAAAGAGGGAAAATGTTGTTAGGAATTTAATTAAAATTATATATTCAGTGTTAATTAAATTTAAATCTGGCTGAAATTAAATCCAATGTAGCTTTTAACCTGACACACACAAACTCCCCATTACTTTTTGAAGTGAGACTCTGGCATGCCATTCAAAAATTAAATGGGCAGCCCTTAACTCTCCTCGAAGTAGCCTTCCCTTATTATAAAATTCTTTAACTATATAACTATGCTATACTGTGATGCACTTCTTCTAATTATTTATAAAATGGATTGTTTTCCTGATTGTAAGTGATAAGAAGCAATGTTTGTTTGTTTGTTTTTCTCTTTTCTGCACCCACCAAGATATTAATTTTGTTTTTCTGAAATTTGGGAAGCCAGGGAAAGATGCTGAACAAAGTCACCAAATGCACTTCATTGTGTTATGAATGCTGGCTCTCATGTGTTCACTGCTGATTAGACTACATTATTTCTATGATCCTATTGGGCTTCACACAAGGCATCAAGGCACTTGCCCTTATTTGAAACTAGCAGACACCAGGAGAATTTGCTGATTGCTAATGAGAAAGTGAAGGTTTTGTTGATATCATCTGGGACATTCTTGCTGTGGTCTGCTATTAAGATCTGGAGCTCTACATAACACACCATATTAAAGAGGCAATGATTTTATTATAGCACCAGTCTAATTCCTCGTGTCTGTTTTGTTTGTTTAACCAGTTCATGAACCCAAATATTTTGGTTTGAGCTGCATTATTAGTTCATGATATTGTGCATTGTCTTTAAGCTATCTGACTGATATATTATTTTAGGGTTGCCCTCAGTTATTACATTTTTACTGAATATTAAAAGGGGCATAGAAAGTTGGTAAATATATAATATAATAATAATAACAAATATATATTTGTTATTATATAATAATAATAATATAGTACTATTAATTATAATATATATGTACTGTGTTTCTCCAACAATACACCCCTCCATAGGAAGACCCAGCATGTTTTCTAGGCATAAGGTGAAATTAAGCCCCTCCCCCCAAATTTAGGCCTAGTTTAAAACATGTGAAATTGGGAGGGTGGGGTGGGGGAACTTGCCATTAGGAGCACCCCGCGAGCAGCCATGCCTCGCCACCAGCTGCTCCTAATGGCCGATCATGGCGGAGCGCGGAGAGCTCCTTACCCCCGCCAAGCACCTTTGCTGCACACCCTTTGGGGTGAATCCTCCTTTGGGATTCTCCCAAAGGATCCACTCCAAAGGAGGATTCAACCCCTTAAATGCACTCCCCTCCTTTGGGGTGAATCCTTTAGGAAAACCCCAAAGGAGGATTTATCAGAGGATTCATCTCAAAGGAGGGGAGTGCATTTAAGGGGGTGAATCCTCCTTTGGGGTGGATCCTTTGGGAGAATCCTCTGGGAAGCTTGGTGCTAAGGGTCTGTAGGATGATTGCCTTTCTCTTCTGTTTGGATTGGAAGGTTTGGCTCTGCTCAAAGGGCAAAGTGGATAGATGGTGCCCTTTTTAAAACTACCGGGAGGGGTGGGGAGGAAGCTGCCTGGCCAGTCTATATTCTTAGGGAACTGATGGAGGGAATGAGAGTAAAGAAAACTTAAAGAGGGAGGGAAAGGTGCACCGGGGGATTTCGGGCAGCTGGAGCAAGAGGAGAGTGCCCGACCATACAAGGGACGAGACCATGACCTGAAGCTCTGGGGCGGGAAGATAAGCGAGAAATTAAGTCACCCCTGAAAAGATGGCCTCGCCATTTTTTCCGGGGCCAAAAGATAAAAAGGCCTGGCCTTATTTTCTGAGAAACACAGTACACACACACACACACACACACACACACACACACACACACACACACACATATAACCTATAATCTTAGAAGAAATAGATTTGGATAACTTTTTTTAAGTTATGCCTTATATACATTTTACATTGTTGAACTGAGATTTCCGTATTTGTCCCAGTACAGACTTATAAGTGGTTGAAAATAGAGGAAGCCATTATTTTTCCAAAATCACATTCTTAGCTTGTTTATCTTGAATGCTTCTTGGAGAAATACCATTGCAACTATGATATTTGAGATGTATCTTATGTATGTGAGTACGGATGGCTCTTCTTCCCTTTTCTTTTCTCATTTGCCAAAAAAAGTCTCATTCGAACAACCACATCCATAGAGCTAGTCACCGTAACTGAATGATCTTTAATGTTACTTAAGAATGAACCAATTTCATGTTGTCTGGAAGTAGTGGTTTAGAATAGAATATTCTCATGTATATTTCCAGTCCTTGGGTTTCAAATGACATTCTCAAGCAATGTAGCTTACATTCTCTTCTATCTCCCCTTCTTTCTTTGCCACAGGGACATGCATGTATACATCTGACAAAGGCAACAACATATTAACATAGGTAATTTCACTTCAAAATTTCAAGGGCTGAACTTCCAGACCAAGAGGTTACTGCTGTCAAAATGGGACCTTTTTCTTCCTGTCACTCCTTTCAGAGATGAAGGGAGAGATTTCCCTTAGCCTACAGCATTTAGCGTGGAAATGTTCCACCACAACATTTTGAAACCATAGACGTGAAGCCAGCCTGTGACCTTCCATTTCAGTGACAGTATAGGAGTCCCTGGAGCAGCAGAAGCAGCCTCTGATATTTGGAAAAGTGTCATGTTTTCTTTACAGAGAAAACTGTCATATTGTTGTTGGCATGAAATACAACACTTCCTGGAGTTGTGATTTCCATGTTTGCTACAAAATGTCACCTGGGCAACTGACATGGGTGGGGATAGGGGTATGGGGTTGTTTTGTTTTATCTTTAAAGCAACTCACTCTCAATACTTAAAATAAAGTAACCCTTGTTACCCCACAGTCACACTGGGACAGGAAGGGGAGAGCAATTTTAGTGGTTTGAAATTTCTCCCAGGGATACATGCATATTTGCAAAAGACTTTCTGGAACTTCACTGATATGAATTAAGTACATCTCTTATATCAGCTACAACCTATTGATGATTTGCAATTATTCAGTAGTCAAATAAATCCCAGTACAGGTCTGTAACTAGTTACTCAAAAATGTCTCTAAAATATAGCATATTGTATAATTTATTTTACAACTTAACTGAGAGAACTCAGAAGAAAAGGGAGCTTTTAGTTTAAAAGGTTAATTTAATTTAGCCTTTTTTCCTTAAGTCTTGTGACCCGCAATGTAAGGATTCATAAATGTCAGACTTATGACTTTTCTAAGTTTCAGTCTTTCTAAATATGTCAGCAGCATTTAGGGTTAATATATTATAATGACTCTCTCTTTATAAAGTGGGACTTCATTAAGTTCATGGCTGAATATTTTACAAGGATGGAAAAATACATCCCTTTAGTTTTTGCTGACTTATAATTCCCAGCGGTCTCACTGAATATGATCAATGGGGAGATGCAGGGAATTGTGGAATCATCTGGAAGGCTAGCTACTTCCCACAATGGTTTATAGTTTTCTATCATTTAACTCTAAGGTCAGAGCATGTCGTAAAGAAGGAACCCCACATGGTTTGACAGCCTTGCATTAATACATAGGCATTCCAGTTCCCATTCCAACGAGTTCCTACACCTTAACCTGATCCAACTGTAATCATGGCCCTAAATATTTCTTCCCATGGGTCTTAAGCAATTGTCTCCATTCTCCCTTTCCATTCTTACTATAATTTATTTCAAGAGCCACAGTACCCAGTGAGTACCCCTAGCAACAGCTAGAAGCAGTAACATGAATAAATTTTATTTTGGTTAGATAGGATCAAAAAGGGCTGGGGTTACTGTAAAATCAAAGAATTTGGTAAAGTGAGACATAAGAGCCTTAATGTAGATACAGATTGGTTATAACCATATGATTGTCTCTAATTTAGAAAATGATTTTCTTGTTATTGAAGTGTATCAGACTAAACAGACAATGTTCCTTCTATATTAGCTTGCAAATCCTAAATGAAATTACCAGGCAATGGTGCATATGTGAAGGTTTTTAAAACAAAAATAAAATGTGGAAAATGAGCATCAGTGGTTTTTTAAGAATGTATTTATATGCTAATTGCAATCTGTATCTCTACATAACTTAGGAATCATGACATTTAAAAATACTAATATACGTACAATGCACTAAAAAGGATTTCCTTTTTAAAAATAATCATAACAAGCTAAAAATTTTGACCAGGATATCTTATAAATGTTTTCACTTATAGACATCATATACAGCTAGTTAAGCCCATTGAATATGAATGACAGTTCAGTTATATGATTTGGATTTCAAAATTAAGCCTATTCAAATATTCAAAACAATATAAGCAAGATTAGTTTTTTAAAGAAAATAAAAACTGCAAATGCTAACTTAAAATTTACAAGCAATACAAATTCATAACATGAGTCAGTGAAGAAATTTCTTGTCAGTATTTTCCACTGAGGGCCTTCTCCCCCTCCACCCCCATATTGGCTATAACTGCACTTTTGGGGGAATGCAAATTTTAAAGGTTACAGAGAAGAAGAAAAGGCACAGAAAAAAATAACATTTTCTGCTGCTGCTGCTATTACGGATAAAGAGCAGTGCAATAAGAAGAAAGAAATCTTTATTAATAATGATAACCATCCTTTCCAGCCGAAGCTCGCCTCAAATTTGCTCATTTCAGGCAGGAAAATTTCAGAACAGTTGACCTTTCCCATGTATAGATCTAGTTTTTATATACATTAGTAGCTTATGGTCTTCAGCAAAATTCCATATTTCATTGTTTTATATTCTTCCATTTTTATACAGACAAAATAGCTATCAGGCTAAAGGGACTGGGTGTCTGGTTTTGTCATTTAAAAGTCCAGGAAGAACTCATATTTTTATTCATATTTATGTAGCTAGAGTATATTTATTTGTATGGTACAGAAAATACATTCAATTTTCTAAAATGCCTATTGAGTGGCAATCAGCTACCCCATTATAGTTTTCTTATTTTTCTTTACATTCTAATTTCAGCAACTCTCAGATTGCCTGTTTTTAAAAGTTACAAGTTAAATTGTTGGAGCACAATTTGGCAGTATTTTTTATCCTTGAAATCTACATTTCAGAGAATGAGTTGTTCATTTGGTAAAATTTACTTAGAGGGATTTTTGAGTTTTCTGACATCATTATGGGATATGGGGGAAAAAAACATTTTGTGTATCTAGACAGAAAAATATTATATTCCCATTTGTAAACCTGTTCTTATATCTATAGTCAATAATGACAAGATCACATTGTAGAAACTGTCCTTTGGAATCGTATAAAAAGTCCAAATAAGATTAGAAAAAAATGTTGTAGCAAAGATCAAACTATGAGCATTTGGGAGAATGTGTGTGTGTGTGTGTGTGTGTATCCTGTCATACATACAAAATGCATTTTAAAATCAATTTAAAAGGCAAAAGGATCTGGTGGGTTTACTTAATATTATTTGTTTAAGTTTATATATTTTTTAAAAATGCAATTATTTGCTTTCCAATAGTAAGTCTGCACATTTTTCCTGTATGGTAACATACGGTTCTAAAATTCCAAAGGTTTCTTTTCAGCTGTCACCTCGATTTAAAATCATGAAACCAGAGTATAAAATATAATAAACTTAACTTGACCTAAGTGGAGGTTTTTATAATAGTTTCCAAAACAATGCTCAATGATTTTTTCCCATCTGTATAATGGTTTAGGAGATAACTGCTTTTTATAGGAAACAGAGGAAAGAAAAATCTCTCTCTCTCTCTCTCTCTCTCTCTCTCTCTCACACACACACACACACACACACACACACACACACACTCATTTTTAAAAATAAGACTATACCAGGTGGTCCATCACCTGAATTTCCTATCTGTATACTCAAGTTATGCTTTCAGTATGAGTTGGAAGAAGAAAATCTTTGTTTGACTAACATGAATATGTAATCATTGTGTGCATAATGTAACCTTTAGCCCAAATTACAGTTGACCTGCTATTTAGTGCTGGCAGGCTTTTTTTTTTTTTACACCAAAGTAAACTTTCCTCCAAGAGTTCACATTTAATCATTTTTTTTTGTTTTGCAGCCTTTTGTAGATTGAGTCTTTTGTTAAGAAAGAACATCTTGTTTCTCCCAAAAATATCGCACCGGAGGAGATCCCTGGCATCAGAGTGCCACCAAAAGGCAGAAGATGAAATTAGCAACTATGTTCTGACCTTTACAAAGACAGTTAAGGTTATGCACATAGCATTTGCTTGTTTACTTTGTAAAATCAACAACGAGTTGTAAACTCAATGCTTGCTAAGCATCTTGATGCAACTGAAAAAGAGAGAGACAGAGAGAAAAAAACATTTGCAATAACAAAAAATAATTCTTAAGTAGTGCTTTTGCTTTCTATATTGTTCTTTACAAAGCCCGTTTCCTGCTTTGCTTTATATCTGTCATGATGCAACTTTAATAACGTTAGCCAAGACTGCTCAGAAAACCACAGCTGTAGCTAGAGGCGAACCCCTCCCCACCCCCAAATGAGGTGCTTCTCGGAAGCCTCACCTAGTGAGCTGAGTATTGGCTTATGCGTGAGAATAAGCAAACGAATCGATCGCGGCAGTAGGTTGATGGGTCCTGGTCGTTTTGATGGATATGACTGTAAAAAAAAGTCCAGATTGGTTCACAGTGGACCTCATACCATGTCAGCTAAAACCAAAGAGACACAAAAGTGACAGCTGTGGAGAGTACACTGCAGGCAGTCAATGGTTCCTGTGATTTATTGTTCCATCTGCCTTGCCGCTGTGAGGACAAGTTCCCCCTGATTTGGTTAAAATGAAAAGGACCTTAGAGAGCACAATGTGTTTTTTTGAAAATGTGCAGTAACTATTTTTTTTTTTATTTCTTGATTTATGGGCCTTTTCCCCACCATAATATTTGTGCCAATTGTTATCCAATAATGATAGTTGGAAGAGGGAGGAGGGAGGTAGCTGCGATAGAAAGCTTCCTGACCATAAAGTTCTTCTCCATCCTTTCACAAAGAAGCAAAAGCGTTGAAGGCAGTTTTTCAGAAACTTGTATTGAAATGTCACAAGGCAGAAATAAGGAGTCTTTTAATCTTTTTTTTTTTTTTTAAAGAAACCAAACTTTTCTGTTGTTTTTGCCACAGTGTTCAGTTTCAGCTGACTGACTGGGAGGTTTTTTTTTTTTCATATTCAAATGAAATAAATGAAAGTGAAATAATATGACAAGGGCATGACGACACCTGAAACGTTGTTGTTGTTTTTTTAAAAAAGAACATTATGTTTCAGAGCTGTCTGGTTCTTCTTACACCAGGTGTCCAAGTTACCTGGCTGATGTTTTGAGTTTTTGTTCCTCTTTTAAATGTTAGTGCTTGGTCTGCAAGAAGAATGCATGTTTGAGATTTACCTACAAACCCTTTTACCACCACTGACTTGAAAAGGAACATTTCCTTCTTGTGGCTGATGCATCTTATTATCCCATTAAAGAGAAACACTCCACGGCACTTCTGTCACCATAACATGAAAGCCTAATCAACACTTAAAGGTGTAACACAACACAAATATGTTCCCTCCTTGGGGAAACTAAAGTAGCAGTTGGAGAAACATTTGGACTTCTACCCCCACCATACACACACACACCTTCCCCTGTGAGAATTGAAGTATGCCATTGCAAAGAAATATGGTTAATGTTTTAATACATTTATGGGGCATAAATAATAAATAAAGCATTATCCAGTGCTCTCTCTCTCTCTCTCAGAATAAAGTTTTAACAAATCTGAGCAAATTGAATGAATCTCGTGGAGTGATGTATTGATAATTTGCCGCATGAATCACATGTTAGGAGAAAAATGGGTTTAAAGGCCTTGGAGACTTTTCAAATTCCTGCATATGTTATAATTCACCACTTAAAAACGGCATGAACTAGTAATCCACACTAAGTTAAGGAAAGGCTCTTTGCTCCTAAGTCTCATACATGTTTAATGCAGATCAGCAAAAATTCAGCAAATTTCCCATGAAAAGGCCTGTTGGATTTGATGGGGCATGGAAAGTTGTGCTTGCTTTTTGCCGTCATACAAAGTCCCTCAAGTCCTGACCTCTGTGGTGAGGGCTTCCTGGCTAAAGGTTTCTCTAGGCCTCCCAGGTCTAGCCTTGGTGTCAAAAGCTGGCCTGTCTCCTGTCTCAGGATGTTGGTTTTACCTCTCAAGTGTTTCCTGAATTTGTGAAAATTCTTTTTCTGGCTGGTTGTCTATAGTGTTTAAATGCTCAAAAAATATTTATCTTTTTGAGCGAGGGAGAAAGGGCAATCAGAGAGAGAGAGAGAGAGAAAAGGGGGGAGGAAATCACAGGGGCTACTGTTGAGCAAGCGATGGTCTCAAGAGGCCAGTTCTCCTTTTGGAACATGTTATTGTCAGGCAGGGGTCAACATCTTTTACCTCTTTTTTCCATTATTCAGAATAAGTATTGATGTTATGTTTTAGCTATTTAAAAGCCAGCTGCCTTGCTCATTTCGGAGGTTTTCCTCTGGTGCTATTGTATGTGGTAATAGCTGGCCTGCGTATCGTCTTTCACAAAATCTACCCTTTCAGGGTTTCAGTCTTCAAATGATATCAATCAAAATTTATGCAATTCAAAATCCATATGTATAAAGTCCCAGTTCACCTCATTTAATGATAATAGTAAACCACATGTTGTGTACATGTCTAAAACACTTTTCTGGCTCTTGACTGTATTAACCCTAGGGGCACAATGTTTTCATACAGCTTGCCCAACTGAGCAGCATAATATATTGATTAATACTTGGCAACAACTGAATTCTTAAATAATAAAACTGTGAACATAGCAAATAAAATAAGAACAGCATCAATACTATTTGGGCCCATATATTAATATTAACTATGTTAAAAGAAAAGGGAATGACTGAGGGTTTTGAAAGGACAAAAAAAAAAAGGAGGAGGAAATCTAATACTAATGTATTTTCATTTCCTAATGAGATGATTTTATTAAATAATCAGCATCATTTAGTGACATGAATATTTTGAGCTTCCCCGTGCTGAATCAGCCCTAATTATACAAGTATTAAAAGTTAGCTACCCTCTTAAGATAAACATTAGGATTGGACAGTATCGATTAATTTGAATAAAATTGTTCATGCACATTAATAATAGAAATCAAAATCAAGAGGGGATCAGAACCCTGAAAAAATATTTGTCCTTGCGAGAGTACTTGAAAAAATTCTGCATTTCTGGTGTCATCTACAGTACCAGTCGTAAGTAAGATTTGTTTTGTCGACAAGTCATTATGACATTTGGCAAGAGGAAGAGCTCTGGCAAGTCTAAAAACTGATCCCCTCATGCATTTTTTTCTGCATTCCAGAAAGAGAACAATGAATTGTAATTGTTGCTTGCGGGGAGCAAGTTACAGTGAGAAATAATGCAGTGTCATCTGGAAGACAGCAGTAAGAGAATGGATTTAAAATTGTTGGTTTTCATTTAGAAAATTGTTTACTTAGGGCAGAGTATTGTGACCATTTTAAAACATCAGGTTAAAATACACAGCATTACTGCAAATCAGTCAGGCATGGGTCTGTTGTGTTTATTTCTAAAAGGATGAGACACTGTTTTCTGGTTTCAGAAGCAACGTTTGACTCTTTGCAAAAGATTCAAGCCTTTTGCACCAAATCATATGCTGGGAATTCGACCATGTAATATTTTTGAATTGCTGGAACTGCCTCTGCGAAAGTACAAGGTAGATGTGGAAGGACTGAATTTGTGTTTTCCTTGAATGCCATTTGCATGAGTCACAGCAAAGCAGGCAAACTGTTGACAAATTAATACCTTCAGAAAATAAACTATGTTCATGTTGAACAGAGAGCAACTTTATCCTGATTAATTTGCCTTGGAGAGGCTCCAGCCCTTCTTGACAAAGTCCTGCAGTTTGTACAAATGTAATTTCCTAATATTTACAAGAGGAAAGCTCAGCCGTTAAGCTTTGCCTCCAGTGTGAGTTTTGTGGTTAGAAGGAAAAAAAGACAATAAAAATACAGAGAGCTAATTGTAAGCACATTTGGGGGCAGAGGACTGAGTCTCTTCCCCACCCCCCACAGCCCTATAAAAATGTGTTATTATGTGGTATTCAAATGCAGTAGGGTGCCAGGCTCCACCTGGCAAAGTTTTAAATAACACAACATTGAATGCTGCTTACTACAAAGTGTACTACTGCACTTTGAATCCAACATGCCAAATCAAGGTTGTAGCATATAATGCCATACTCAAATAATATTTTTTTAAAAATAAAATAATCCTGGCATCAATTTACATCAGCCTGTCGAATCGTGGACTCCTCTTATTTTATGCCTTACTTTAAAGAGAATATTAGATATTTGAACAGTTATGCAATTTAATAAAGTCTGAGTGGGAGAAAAATTGCAATTATAGTCTATTGCTTTATTTTAAGAATATTAAAAAAAAACTTTACTTTTAATGAGATTCCCCCTTCCCCTCCCCAGATATCAGTTTATGCAATTTTCCAGATGCAAAATGAGCTTTTGGCTGTAAAATATTTTATCACATTGTCTTATACAATAAAGACTAGATGTTTTTGTGCTCTCTCAACTGCGCTGCAATTATATTTTAGTGTTTGCAAATCATAATATAATTTAAAAACCATATTTTATACCTCATCTAAAGTACTTTTATTGTTCTGGCTGAAAGCAACCACGATCCAACAACAACATCCAGCGAACTCTTCTTGACTGTCCTTAAAAATAAAATTCGTAGCTAAAAAAGAAAAAGAAAAAAAGTGAAGCTTTTTTGACAACAATTCTCTGGGGCAACATCTTTGTAAAAATCGGTAGAATTTAATTCCCTCAACTAAGAAGCCCAGAGAGCTTGAATATAAAAATAGTAGCCTTGTCATTTCACATTCATTAAGTGAAACTCAAAAATTAATAATGTAAAATATGCTTTTTAATTAGTTGTACATTCTGCCCAATGTACTTAAATGGGATCAGTAGCTCCCCAATGGTTTTTTTCTTAATAAAGTATTAGCCTGTGATGCACAGAGGTTGACAGGTATGATAAATTGGGAAGTACTTTTCAAGCCAAATGAATGATGCCAAACTAGGACTCTCCCATTTAAATGTAATTAACACCAGGGAACAATATTACATGAAGAGAACTAAACAAGAATTTATTTGAAAATTGTGATTCCATGCCGGGGGTTTATGATGATTGTAGGCATGATTTTGTGTTACCTTTTTGAAAGCTAAGCATCTGCCAATAGAAGTTTTCAAGCGTATTGAAAACTTTGACAACTTCTATTTTTAAAACGTTTCCAGGGTGCCTGCTTCTTCTTCTTCTTTTTTTAATATCCTGTGTTGAAAATTTCTCCCATGTTGATTTCCTATTAGCTGCTTCTGTTGTGAGGTGGTTGCTATTATTTTTTAATTTCTAAACGTTACTCTAAAACCCAGCTGTAAAAGCAGAGGTAAATGGAATACATTTTTTTAAAAAAATGAAGAGTGAAGTAATAAAATAAGAATAATGATGAGGGCATATCCTAAAACAAAAGGACAATTGTAATCAACCCCCTCCTAACTTTCTTTGAGAGTGCTGCTGCTGCTGTGAATTTTTATGCAAATAAAAACAAGTCATTCTTTGTCGCTTGAATGGGATCCCTTAACTATCTAAATGTCAGCAGTATTTACTTAAGAATGTCTCCAGTCTCTAACTGCAGTCTCAAATGAAGCTTTTTAAAAATAATAATAATAAACATGCATAGAGATTGTAGTTCACAATCACTACACACTCCCACACATCCATACACACTTCAGTTCTGTAATGCCTCTGTTATTACTGCTGCAGGAATCTGCAAAGCTGATCTCTCCTTAGATTGAAAGGAATTTCCTAAAATTCATGGAAAATCATCCCAAAAGGTATGGATTTATAAGATTCCTGTAATGTTCTTTTTGTCTCATCATCAGCATTTAGTGTGGAGCTTGACTTCATTCCAACTGCATCTTTGTTCTTTTGCTTCGCGTATTTTTTTCCTCTCCCCAAGACATGACACTTTTATACACAAGCACTGTTGCTACTATATGTTTTCACCCTGTTCATCTGGATAACTTCTGTGGCTTGCCTGTTCGGTACCATAAAGTGTTTGTGACACTAATGTACTATGCTGCTTGCTAAATGTTTCCTCAAATGTATGTCTTTTGAGAGGCACTCTTGCTGATCAAACATTGGTACATGTGACAGAATCTTTTTCTGAATAGTGAGGGGTGGGTGGAGGAATCTTGAATTTCTGCATCCTTCTTAATCACCCACTAAATGGCTGTGAGTTTCAATACAGAAAAAAGGGGGGAACATATCTGCCTCGGGTTTTCCTGTGTGCATTTTGACTGCTAAATAATAAAAAAAGCCAAGTAAAATACACACTTCTCTTATAATTGAAGATAGCTATTCTATCAATAAACCCAAATATATATTTTTCTAAATCTAAAGGTAACACAAGGAACCCCAAATTCCTTGTGAAAAGGGGAGCGAGGAAAGGAAAACATTGTACTGATTTTGGATTTCTTTAAAACAAAAAACCAGAGCTCAAATAAGGGATGATAAAACGTTGCATCTTATAAGCATTCGCTGTTGTTTTCCCTGCTAGTGATGATCTGAGGCCGTTTGTAGAACAGCAAGTGTATTACTGGAAAAATGCTATTGTCAGATCCACAGAATTTGCTTCCATCCCCTCTTTTTCCTGCTTTCATAATTTGTAATACCTTTTGCAACTGAAGCCATTATTTGTGATTCCTCCCTTTGCTTTCAACCGAAATGCATATCTTTGATAGACACTCACCTAATTTAAGACCTTTGATAATATTTTTTCAATCACAATGGATATGGCAATATTCCCTTGAGGAGTAGTTGATATGTCTATTTATGTGTTCATGAATCAAGGAACCGATATAATTGATGCCTTGAAATATAAGCTGTGCCACTTGTAAGGTTCCACTGAACTTATACTGCACCTGGGAATTCCCAAAAGTGCCAAGTTACCTGTACAAAACCAAAAGAAATTTAGTGTTATGGCTGAAATATTCATAGATAAGCTGTATATAAAGATCATGGATTAATATAGAAGTATAATTCTCCAACTTTAAAACAACTTTTTTTTTACAATGCAAAGTATACCTTGAAAAACTTAGTGGCATATGGTTTGGTTCAGAAACGACGAGCTTTTCTTTTGGAAAATTTATGGTAGTTTTGTTATTAACATACACTTATAATCAAGCTCTTGATATATACCTCAGATTTATATGATTGTTTATTCTACTATTATTTCCTTAAGAATAATTAGTGTCACTGTATTTTCATTTTTACCTATCTAATTACCAAGCCATGAAAATGAGACATTAGCTTTCATGTTTGATACCCAGAAGTTCAGTTACCCAATTCTGATTTACATTTTCTAAACCAAACAAAACTTTTTACGAACCTGCTCTCAGGCATGCATGGGTGCTTGGACCAATCAACTAAAAAGGTAAAAATAATATCTATTTAACCCTAAGTCTCAAGGGTATATTCTCAGTGTTACTTAATATAATTATTAAGGCATGGAATCCTTGGTGCTTCTGAGCTTAGTTGTTTCATTACCATTTTTTTTCTTGTGTTCTGCAGTGCAAAACATCTCAAATACATCTTAATGATATCTTAATCAAGGAACTATCAAAGAGAAAGCCACACCACCACCATTGGCAAAGGAAACTACCATATATAAATAGGGAGCACACCCTACATTCACTCATACTGAAGATGTTACCTAGTCAGGTAATAAAACATTTCTGAGCACACTATCAAGCCCAGAGAGCACTGTGAACTAGACAGTTCAATTCTGAGCTACAGATATTCTCTTCTATAGTTGTTAAGGCTTTGAAAAGCTGTTAAGTAGCAAACTCATTTTGCTCTATACATTTTACAAGAATTCTAGAATCTTTGCAATTCCAAAACGGTATCCTCTTTGTAATGTAAATAACTTTATCCCTTCTAACCCATATAACATGATGGACAGCCATAATAAACCTGCTCACTTTGATTACTATCCACTACCATTCTTGTTAGTCTCCATGCATTGGAACCAAAACCTGTAATGTAGAAACTTATATTTGTGGGCTCTGCAAAAAAAATTCTGTATATATTTATCTTTTAATTATGGAGGGTAACACTAGGTCAGAGATAGACAGCTCAAGTCATGTTAAATAAGTTGTTTCCAAATTTATAAAGAAAAATCTTCTTTCAAGATATTTAACACAATAGTTTCTCTATATAATAAAGCAGGTATTCTCATATTCTGATTGTAAACCTATTTATTAGAAATAAATACATTGTCAAGGGAATTTCCTTTCCAACTAATTTTATTTAAAATTGGAGAATACAGTTTGTATTCAGATTAAGAACTAGCTTTATAAAAAGTAAAATTTACTTGTACTTAGTGAGAGAAAACATTCGAATTTTAAAAAACAGAAGAAAGCTGGCATACGTAATTCTACTTGAATCTGTTTGATATAGCATTACATACTTCAGCAATGTTAAACTACATATATAATTAAAATCTAAAGTGGTTGTCATTTATATCATTGCTTAAATGCCATTTGAAATCCTCATTTAATGCAAAATATGATTGCAGCCTCACACCCTAGAATAAGCAAAACAGCACACTTCATATTGAGAATGTGCTTATTGTTTTGGAAGGATCAGCTACATTTCCCTTGTACTTCCTCCCTTAATGGACAATCCACAAAATGGCATTTGTACCAGTGCCAGAGGGACTGCATGCTTGCCAATTGGATGAAGTTAACATGCTGCAGTGGCCAGAGACAAAGAAATGAAGAAACCTGGGACAAATTCATTGGATTCAGAGTGGAAAGGGGGAATATGAGCCATTCTAAACACATTGGCCAAGTTAACACTAGTCAATCAATCACTCTTAAGTTCTATTCATCATTCCATCAAAAGAAGACAGATCATGTGTATTATTGAGAGAAGTCTGAAATCATTGTAGGTTACGGAAAGTCAGAATGTAGGTTACGGAAGGTCAGAACAGCCATCTCTGAAATCATCATGAAGAGATAGGAAAATGTTCAGGAACTATAACAAGGTTTGTGTTGTGAACCTCGCTTATAGGTATGCTGTAGATATTTGTGCAATGCTTTTGCTCAGGGCTAAAATAAATAAAGCAGTGCCATTGTATAACAGCTCCTACATAAATAACAAATGTCTGGATAAGTCAATAAGGTTGTAGGATATTGTGGCTAGCAGAGTTATCTAAACTGACTGAGTTCTGTCAATGACATCTGAGAGGCTTTGTGACTTGTTAGACCATAGTTCCACCACCTTCTCCTTTTGCTTTCTGTATGCCAAGAATGCTAATATTGCACTTTTCTTAAAGAATACACAGAAATGAAGAATGTAAAACTATTGTATTGTGTTCATATTGACTTACGGTACAGAATAGATGTAGTTAGGAAAAGTAATTCAGCTTCTTTAAACCACCAATTATGTTTTGTCATGCTTAGGAGAGTTCCAAAATGTATGGGAACAGTTTTCCTCTGACCTACTATGTCTTCCAATAAAAGTTCTCCAAAATGGTCTGAAAATATAGCGCTGACTAAAACTGCCTTGGAACTCCAGGTGTGTTTCCTGAAATGTTAGAAGAACAAACAAATAGAACTCTAACAACACAAAATAACTGTTTTTCTTACCTTTAGTGTTTAAACTAAAGAAAGCAAACTCAGAATCACATGCTTCATTTTCAATTTGTTTCCTTCCATCTGCAATAAAGAGAGCAGCTTCAAGGTTAAATTTCATTCTGTCTCTCACTTACCTCAAATTTGCTTGTTATTTTTTAAAGTTGTCTGAATGTTGTGTTGTTCTAACATCGTACTCATTTTTCTGTACAAATAACAAGCTCCCTTTTACATGAAATCTTGACTACATTTGTATTTAGTATTTCTTTATAAATTTATAACCTTCCACTCCATCAATGGATTTCAGAGAAAACAATCATTAAAGCATAAAAACAGACATACTTAAATGTCATAAAAACAGACATACTCTTCTGTATCAGAAGACCAAACTTGAATTAAGGTTGAGTTATAGGTGATCTTAGGTCAAGGTATTTTAAATTAGGTGAAACATTAATTTTGAAGACAGCATAGGGACAAAATTTTATTAAAGGAATTACAGTAGAGGTAGATGGATCTGATCATCTGGACTCCTGCCTTCAGCCATTCTGAGGCAGAAACAACTGCAATACATGGCCTATATTGGAAATTAGATGGGGAATGAATTTTATTCTGCTTGGCCTGTCAGTAACATTCAGTATAATATTTATCTGGGCAACATGGGACTACTGTTTTGTACTGGTTCTAATTATGATTTGAAACTAAATCAATGTAGGCTGAATTTGGGCCTCTGAATTTGTGGGAGTCATTGTTCTACCTGAAGCAGACAGAGCAAAATGCTATAAAAACTATGCCACATCTTAAAAAACATAAAGCTACATGGTCATTCACAATTTATCACAGGGGCCAAAGGCCCAGTGAAACAAAGCACTTGTCAGTGCTTTTTGAAATGTCAAAACCAAAGAGAACCAGAACAGCTCCTGGGGTCAATGTATTTATTACATGGGGACCTGCCTTCTGGTTCACACCTGTCTTCCTTCAGGATGGAACCTTAAACAGACCTTCTGTATATGTCAAAACAAAATAAGCAGAATCATATTTAGTAAGGAAGTCTCACAGGTCTTTCTAACCAGAACTTGCAAGTGAGATGGGTGGTTATATAAATTCAGTAAACAAACAAACTTTGAATTGGATTCAGAAACCTACTGGCAGCTACCAGACTGAGTAGGATATTCTTAGTAATAGGTTTACTCTATCCATATTTGTGAGTTTTCAGCTAGAAATTTGGCTATTGCATTTTTGAACTATGTAGAGTGCAGTTGTGATGATAATCACAATGCTAGCTATGATTATAAAGTCTTTCTGGGCCATATGTAGAATATCAGCTGAAGCTGTGGAATGACCACTCTGGCCACAGTCTTCAAATGCAGAGGAATACTGAACCCAGGAAAATACGCAATCACAGATCTGCTCCTTCAAGAGAAATTTGACCCCATCTAAAATAACCACCAGAACCATGTTTCCAGAGAGCCAAGGTGTTTCTGGATGACCAACTTCTCCATCTTATGGAGTTTTAATCTGATTTGTTTCTCCCCTATCAGTTCCTAAAGACTTCCACAGCTTCTGTAGCCTGGCCTGGCCTGGAAATGTATATCATTGGCATATTGATACCTGACCCAAACTAAATGGATCTCTCTCTCTCTCTCCCTCTCCCTTCCTACCCCTCTCTCTCTTACACACCTCTGTTACACTAATCAATATGAGTTCTAGTTATAAACTTACTTAAATGAAAAAATTTAAAATTTTCTTGAAAGCAGTTTGTCTTCTATATTCTCCTATGTCTTCCCACATAGTTTTAATATCTTTACAAGCATAAAATAATTTGGAGTCATGAAGGAGAAATCTGCCCAGTCCAGTCGAAGTGAGAAAAACTTATATTCTTATCATAGATGTTTCCATTATCAGTGCAACTATTTTTCTGTTAAGTAACCATTAGAAATAGTTACCACTATAGATTTCCACATTACAAGGAAAATTGAGATACATTGAATACCAGAATACTTTGGTGTTACAAGTTTCCTTAGCACCGGAAACCAATGCAATGTTTTATTTGTATAAAAGATTTTATTTCCTGCACATTATCAGCAAGATGTATATCTAGATACAGATATATCCTAAAACAGATATTTCCAAAACTGGACAGCAGATGGGGCTACAAAAATTATCAAATAAAAGGTAATGGGAAACAGCCTATTTCCATTTGAAAAAGCAATTTGTTTAAAAAAATAAATAGGATTTTTCTTTTCTGTTTTAAGACATCAATGAATCTGCTCATAATGGGCTTTTGTAAACTGATTATCCCTGATAATCTCATTAGTTGAAATTATCTTGCTTTTCTAACATGGTAGATTTTTAAATACCTTTTATTTCAGATCCCTCTGGGCATGTTGCAGTGCAATTTACTATTAAGCAACGTAATTATCTATCTCAAATCTAAGTGCTTAGGAGTTAAAAGAATCAAGACGCAGCTATTGAAAAGTGTGGAACAAATGACCTTATAGTCTAGATCCCAAAATAGCTAAGAGAAAGCAAGGAGAACAAAACCTCCTATTTTTAACAGAGAAATAATTAAAAGAAAACCTATGTTTGAAGAAAACAGTATAGTATCAAACAGACAAACACAGCCTATTTGAGAGGTATAGAGTCCAGAACTAAGGCTTTAAGACTGAGCCACACAGCTGATAGCAGATCAAAGCATCTCAGTGTAGGATCGGGTTCAATGGAAGTTTCCCTGCTATATGTGCAAATGATACTTGCACCCAGAAGCATTTACTAATAGCAGTAGTGGCTGTAGCAAATTTATAACTGTCTTTAGGTGTCATATGCTATATATGCAAGTTTTAAAAAAAACAACAGCAACCAACAAAAAACCTGAACCAACTATACTGTAAGTTCTCTGCTTTGCTTTGATAAGTAGGATTTGGTGCTCCTACAAAGTCCTCCTCTCTTTCAAACATATACCTATTCAAGGGTTCCTAATGGTTTTCTTCTGGTACGCGATAGGATGCCACACAGAATTCTGCTTCCCCACAGAGCTGACTCAGGAGGCAGCCTCCTAAATGGAGGTGGACAGCAGAAGCAGCCACTGTCTTTTTTCTCCTGGGATGTCCCCTGCTGAGGAGTAAATCATGATGTGCTTCATGATAAAGTTCTGCATATGTGTGCTGGAAGCAGTGACAATACCTGAAAACACATACAGGTAGTCCACACTTACAACAATTCATTTAGTGACCATACAAAGTTACAACAGCAATGGGGAAAAAAAAGCAGTGGTGGGATTCAAATTTTTTTACTACCATGGATTGGTGGACATAGTGTGGCTTGGTGGGCATGGCAGAGGAAGGATACTGTAAAATTTCCACCGCACTAACCTGCTTTCCAGCTCCATTCTCCTGTGCAGGGCAACAAAAGAAGACCCAGCCAATCAGCTGGAACTTAGGAGGCAGAGAAAAGATGGGGGTGGGGCCAGTCAAAGTACTCAAAATTTCCGCTACCGGTTCTCCAGGACTGGTCAGAACCTGCTGAATACCACCTCTGGAAAAAAGTGACTAATGACCATTTTTCACACTTCGTGACCCTTGTAGCATCTCCATGATCATCGGATCAAAATGCAGATGCTTGACACCTGACTCCCATTCATGACTGTGGCAGTCTCCGGAATCCTATGATTCCTCTTTCTTTTCTATTTTTTCTTTTTTCTTTTCTTTTCTTTTCTTTTCTTTTCTTTTCTTTTCTTTCCTTTTCTTTTCTTCTTTCTTTTCTTTTCTTTTCTTTTTTGCCATCTTCTGATCAGCAAAGTCAACAGGGAAACCAGATTAACATAACAACCCTGTTACTGATTCAACAACAGCAGTGATTTGCTCAAAAGAAAAATCCTAAAACGGGGCAAAACTTGTTTAACAAATCGTTCACTTAATGACACAAAGTTTGGACTCAGCTGTGATTGTAAATTGAGGATTACCTGCATTCAGAATGTACTCAATAGTAGTTTTTTGAAGGGGTGATACAATAAGCTGTCACATGTTAAATGTGTGAAACAAAAGTGGATTTCACACTTTTAGCATCAAGAGCTTTGCAGATATTTGGCTGACTTGTAGAGACACCATAGGTTGGGAAATGACACCCTATCAATCACTGCCTATACCCAGAGAGGTGACTTATCCTTTTTCTTCAGCTACAGAACATCTTGGGGTGGTCCTACCTCCCTCATTAGCCAAATCTGAATAACTCACCCCTCCCTTCCCTTCCAATCTTTTCTGAACATGGGCTGGGGAACAATCAGTGTTTCACAGCCAAATGTTTTGGCCCTCTGGGCTCAAGAAGGTATCTTGACTCCCTCACTATAAAACAGATAACCATAGATTTATGCATAGATCATGGCAGTTGGTAGGCTCATAAAATATTTCCCAGCAAAGGGTACAGGGAAAAGGTGGAGGAAGGAATCAACAGACCCAGCTGCCACGTCTGGAAAACTCAGCCTGTAAGTTGGGCAACTGAATCCCAGTCAGCCAGTTACGAACTTACATTTGGGTCTAGTAATAAAGCCAGCAGCCAAGGAGCACGCTTCGAAGTTCAACCCCACAAGAAGACGAGCTGCCAAGTGAGAACGGATTTTATGTCTCTGATAGCGGCTCAAGCAATTAAGAAGTAGAAGTTGTTTTTGAAACAGAGAGAAGGAGGGAGGGAAGGAGAAAAGCTTAAATCTGCATTTTATGTATGTAAGTTTGCAGCCGTAATGGGATTATGATGTCAGCAAAGGGAGAGAAGTTTGCAGCTGCACTGGGCTATGGAGGTAGCAAGCAGCTGTTAAAATAGCGAACTAATGGTGATTAATTCTTATTATGTGTTTGAAGATCTTACAATGAGTTCAGGACCCAAACCATCCCAAAGGAAATAAAATTAAGGAAGGAGATCTTTTTTTTTTTGTAAGTGAAATTGAAGGAAGGCTTTTTAAAGCATATATATATATATATATATATATATATATATATATATATATATATATATATATATATATATATATATATATCCTATTCTGTCTCTTCTTCAACCACTTTATTAATATTTAAATACTCCAGAAATTGGTGCTTAAATTATAACATCCAGTGCAATTATTAGTTACCAAGAAAGAAAGAAAAAAAAGAACTAGGCTGGTGTTTTTATAATTTCAATTAAGTATTGTACAGACTGGGAAATTACCTGACTCCCATAACACCAGCGCATGCTTCCACCACATTGAGTAAAACAGGAACCCTACATTTAAAATATTTACTACATACATAGGGAGGAGTATGCTTGCACACATTGAGAAAGCAGATCTTCCTATAAAGATCCATCAAGGATTCCCAGTTACTTAGCCCCACTGACAGTATGGCTGACATGCTGTGCAGTAGAGGGTTTTAATAATCACTCTGTTGAGCTGGGCTGGCAGATCATGGGAAATATTATTCAAATGTCTCAGAGAATTAGAAGCTTCATTTTGATTTCCCAACCTTCCTTTATGGAACTCCTTCTTTTGTTAGCTTGTAGTTTCTTTCCCTTACGGTCTGAGGTTCTGTTGCAAATTGAGCTGGGAGGATGAAAGGCATTTATTACAGCAACAAGTAAAAGTCCTTTGTAGAACTACGTGCTGTGAAACAAGATATTGTCTTCTATCCTTAAAGATGAAGCCCTACCTAGTGTATGTCTCAAAAACCCCAAGAATGGTATTAATCAAAGGATAGTTGCGTTTTGATAGATGACCTTTTGGGTTACTCTGTGCACACTTGGAATTTCATGGTTATGTGAAAGCACTCCAACAAAATGGTTTGCTTCCATGGGAGGACCATCCAGAACCAGATCCTGCATGGTCAGTCCCAAAACGTTTTATTCAACAACCAAATTATTGAGGTTAATTTCTGTCATTTGTCTTAGATTCATGTTGGAAGAAATATCCATCCGGTTCAGTTCCAAGCCGGGAGAAAGGCACTGGAGACAAAATGGAGGCTGGAGGCTGATTGGAAAGATGGTTTAATGGTTAAGCAGAAGCAGATAGGGGGGGGGGCTGGTGCAGCCGACCACATAGAGTTGAAAGTGAGGGGTTTTTATACCTTCTCTTGGGCTTTGCACTTGTACTTCCTGTTCCTGTGCAAGAACATGTATTCTATTGGGTGTTGTCAGGCTCCCATGGGGCCATGTACAAATCCTAGGAGTTTGTCTGAGCTAGGTTTGGTTGTAATTTCTGACGGTGATGCCATGAAGGGGTGTTGGGCAATTCCTATTGTGGGTGAGGGTTTATTGGATCTTAGGTGATGATATTTGCTTATGAATAGAGCTATCTCTTTATCTCTCAAGTGCTGACTTCTGCTGAGAGCTATTAAGTAAGGTGGGGGCTGCTTTCCAAGAGCATGTTTCTCCATTTGTCATTCAGGGAAATATAATATTCTGCCTTTTTTATATTTCCCAAAATATTTCATTCTTCTAGGAGAGGGGGGAGTGCTAACTTTCTACATTCCTAAGGTGTTGTTTACCATCCTGGATTATTGGGGTGGGGGGGGCTGGATTTATTCTCCAGATAAAGCCCTGATCTGCAGTTATCATTTTTATTTTCTAAGAAGGTTTATTGGGTTTATATGGGGTCCAGAATTATTCTTCCTGAGAATGCCGGGCATCATACTGTGCACTATGTTAGTGTCTAATTATTAATTCTATATCAAAATGACCTTTAATAAAGTATAGTCAAGGGGGGGTAAGCTGTTGTCCAGGTCACAAGTTGCCTCATTAAGCTATGGAAGCTTCAGAAATGATTCAGCACGGCACCTCTCTGTGATTCATTCAATCAACCAGAACTTTAAAAAAAAAAAAACACTGATCAAAACTGAGTGAATCAGCTCCTAAGAGGTAACTGTCTTGAAGCCATCACACCATTTTATAGGTCCATGCAGGATCCTGAGAAAAGACAATCTGGTTTAATGCAGAGCAGAGAGTGCTGCATTTGCACAACGTCTGAAGAGTTTCTTTGCAATTGTTTCTGACACATGCACAGTGCTATTGTCTGCTCCCTGGGTGTAGGTTCATTTAATGCAATATTTCCATTCCAATGGTGAATATATTTGTCTTTACTCCCTAGCTAGCCACTCAGCCCGTTACAGTATCCCTTCAGGCAAGGCTGGACTGGGACCTGCATTCAGAATCATTCAGACCTCAAGTGAGAACTTTTTCCCTCGAGCAACAAGCCAGACAACCAGCAGATCTCTTAAGTTATTTTGACCCAAATGTCAGGCAGAGATTCCTGCAGAATGCAAGCAGAACCAACTTGAGCTGTTACCGCAACGTTGGAAGGAAACTACAACTTCTTCGTTGGTGCGGCAGAGACCCCTATCTCATTTCTTACCTATATTGTGCCATACAAGAGGCTTCTGTCCACCTGGAAAAGAAAAAGGAAAACTGATCATGTTTTCATATCCAGGAACAAAAGCAATGTTCTTTTCAAGACTACTGTAGTCTTGAACAATAGTGCATTGTCTGATTAGAAAACTGGCAGTGCACATGGTTGATCTCAAAATCAAGTATGCTGAATAACTTTGTTTGGGGAAGGAATTCTGGCATGGACCATGGTCTTTCTGAGCTACTGGCAATCATTTGGTAACAGCCATAAAAAAGTAATTGGATAAAAAAGGGTAAACTTTTAGTCATAAAACGCCATGAAAACCCAAATCCTTTTCCCTCCAGTTTTATAGGACCTCTCCAACTGTGGTAGCAAAGCTTGTCAGCCATATGAACGAAAGAAAGAAAGAAAGAAAGAAAGAAAGAAAGAAAGAAAGAAAGAAAGAAAGAAAGAAAGAAAGAAAGAAAGAAAGAAAGAAAGACATGCATACAGAAAGAGAGACAGGCATACAGAAAGACAGAAAAAGAAAGAGAAAGAAAGGGGGAGGGAGGGAAAGAAAAAAGAAAGAAGGAAAGAAAGAAAAAGAAGGAAGGAAGGAAGGAAGGAAGGAAGGAAGGAAGGAAGGAAGGAAGGAAGGAAGGAAGGAAAAATAATCGCCTTTCTCATAATTGTAAAGGGGGAGTCTAAATCTGTAGAGTGGGCCTCAAAATAGAACCAGCCCAATTTATAAAAGCAAAAATGCCTCCATACACACATCCAAAAAAAGATTTTAAAAATCAAGGCATTGTTCATGTACTGCTTTCCATAACCATTGCCACCCAACGTCCTTCACATACAGGCACACTTCAATCATGGCCCTCATGCAGTAAAGGTAATAACAGAGAAGAAATATTGCAGTCAGATTATGAAACCCTGGATCATTTTCACTCCAGTTGCTAATTTGCTAATTCTTTCCCTTCCGCTCCCCGTTACCTCTCCCTCCTGCGCATGATTATCTGAGCTGTGGCATATTTTTGGTTGGAATATAGAAAGAGGAAAGACTCTGAAGGTTGTGAGGAACCTTCAGAGCCATGAGAAACAACCCTTGGTCTGATACAAGCTGTTCAATGGCTGGATTCCAAAAGCTGGATGGGAATTCAGTCAGGGAGCAGCTGATATATGATCATAGGTTGGAGAGAAAGAAGTTAAGGGTTGTGGATTATAAGAGAAATTGCTACCATGAAATTGAAGATCAGTTTTGGGCTTTTTGTTTTTACTTTCATAGTAAATGTTCCATGAATTCAGATCCTACTGAGCTGCAGAGAGAAAAGTATTTGCTCAAATGCTGGTATTTCATATCCAGAGACAAATTCCCAGATGAGAGATGATGAGCACCACACTCCTGTAAACAGATTCTCAAGTTCATGCCTTACTATAGGTCTGCTGGCCCATTCTGCAGGCAGCTGCCATTGCCCCGCACACTTGCTTCTGGAAGACACTTCAGGTCTGGACTAGGGTGGGGCATGATAGCCACAGGGTGGGCCTGATAGCTCTCCATTGAGGCAGTCAGCCCAGTCATTTCACAAACCATTACTTTGAGGAGTCATCAGAATAATACAAATGTAGGAAATGTGGCCGACCGCTTAAATGTGATATCTTAAAGTCAGTGAAATGGTTGCTCTGGGCATTGGTTCAAGACAGAGCATGAAGGAACCTGGCCCCAATTCTACATTCAATACCACCCAGGTCTGGAGAATAAACGTAGAAATTCATTCCCACAATGGCACATGGAAGAAACACTGAAAGATAGAATTTTCCAGGGTCAAAATGCTTTACTTACTTACTTATTTACTTATTGATTCACATATTTATTTTAATTAAACTTGTATGAGAGGCATGGCCACCTAGTGGTGAAGATGCTCATCTCCCATTTGGAAGGTTGAGAGTTCAATCCTAGGCAGTGACAGATGTTTCTCTCCTAGGGCACAAAGAAAAAAAAAATCTGTTGCGAACTCCAATTAGGCATCAGGAAGGGCATCTGCCCAGTAAACACTCAGCTCCACTCAGTCGCCTGGACTCTACCCCGAATTAAGGAAATTTTTAAAAATTATTTTTGCAGGGTCATAAAAAGAAAAAATAATAATTAAACTTGTATGCCGCCAATCTTACTACTGATATAAATAAATATACAAATAAGCAACTGTTATTTAACACCAAATATAAGGATTCCAATTCAGCCCTGGAAAGGGTAGACGATAGAAGAATGGACTGGGTCTTCATCTATGTCATGAAGGGAAAGCTCAACCTCCTTGTGAGTAAACAACAGCCTCAGAATATGATTGCCTGCAGACGCAGTGACTGCTAAGTCCTATCTGAAGGACAGGTATGAGAGGATTGAAGGAAAAAATCCAGGGAGAGGATAAATTAGCTTCAATAAACTTGTATAAATAAACTTCCTCAATTTTTTTATTACCTGGCTGGGTCTCAACTATTGTCCAGTCAGATAATTAGTACTTTGTGCAGGAAAGCTTTTCTCATAAGAAAGAAAGGGACCAGAGCAGTAGTGGGATTCAAAAAAAATTACTACCAATTCTGTGGGGGTGGCTTGGTGGGCATAGCAGGGGAAGGATGCTGCAAAATCTCCATTCCCTCCCCACCCCACTAACCTGCTTTCCAGCTCTGTTCTCCTATGCAGGGCAACAAAAGAAGCCCAGCCAATCAGCTGGGACTCAGGAAGCAGAAAATAGATGGGGGTGGGGCCAATCAGAGGTGGGATTTGCTGGTTCTCTGAACTACTCAAAATTTCCACTACTGGTTCTCCAGAACTGGTCAGGACCTGCTGAATACCATCTCTGGGCCAGAGACCATTCCAGTAAGGAGGTTCCTATATAATAAACCCACAGCTGAGGCTGAAAGGCCTATTGATACTGTTTGTGTGAGAGCATGACATACTTTAAATGTATGTTTAAAGTTGCTGCTATGGAACTCTTGTTTTTAATAATGATTATAATTAAATTTATATGTCAGCTGACTCACATCAATTCTAATTGGTTTACAGAGTTGGCAGAGAAAAGAAAAATCTGGATGAGAACAAGAAAAATTGTCAACTAGTTCAGGGCCTTTTGAAATACCAGTAGGATGGATGCTGTAGGATAGCAGGAATGAACCTCATTCCAAAACTTATGGAAAAGTTTCAGAGGTTAGATTAAACCGTACTTTTAAATATTTATTTCATGTGCTTAGAATATAGTTAGTGGGAAAACGTAAGATATTATCATATCAAAGGCCATCATTCTGCTATAAGTAATCTCAAGTTCATTCCCATTAGAAGAAAAGTGCTGAGGGAAAAAAAATTAACTACTGAAAAGGTAGTTGACCTCAGCACAAATGGTCTTTCAATGATATTTACAATATCATAGTAAATTTATAAATTGAGAAATGGGATAAAAAGAAATCAAGGAGCTCCCTTAGCACAGGCCTGTCAAACACCCAGTCCACGGGCCAGAAGTGTCATGAGCTGGCCACGCCCATGACTGGTTTAGTGAAGGGGAAAAGTCCAGATACATCACATGACGCCACTGTGACGATATGAGTTGAACACCCTCTGCCTTAGCAGTAGAACTGCTATTCCCCAAAGGTGCTTTTTTTCAAAAAGCAACTAGACTTTCTTTATTTTTCCTTGAAGATGTTTCACTTCTCATCCAAGAAGCTTCTTCCGTTCTGACTGAATGGTGAAGAATGGAAGGATTTATATTCCTTGTAGTCATCTGGTCATTAGCATTCTTTCTGAGAGTCATTGAAGGCACTTGGAGGTTTATCTATACCCTCAGAGCCACTTAAATAGTTTAAATGGATGTGGAACCTTTTGGGAACTGAAAGAAGATTCCACACCCATTTGCACTATTCAGGTGCAATTAAGGGCACAGATAAATCTCCAAGCAGCATCAAAGACTCTCAAAGAGAATGCTAACAACCAAATGATGCAAGGACTATAAATCCTTCCATTCTCCACCGTTCAGTCAGAACTGAAGAAGCTTTTTGGATGAAAAGCAAAATATATTTTAAGGAAAAACAAAGTCCAGTTGCTTTTTGAAAGAAGCACCTTTGGAGCAACCATGACCTAGATGACTGAAAATCTCCATAGGAATTTAGAATTGCTAGTGTAAAAGTCCCAGCCAGAGGGATGATTTCCTTATGATTTAATGGAAACATGGGGAGTCAAGGAGGTGCTCCTCATTGGAGCATTGTACAGTGAAATTTGGTGCATTTACACAACCTCATAACTAAATAAGTGCAGAAAGATCACTGTACTCACGAGAAGTTTGCAAAAAAAAAAATCTACCTTTGGGGGGAAAAAACTCACAAGAAAAACCATAAAACACAAATATTTTCATCCAACGGAATAAAAGCTGGTAAAAATTTTACAAGGTAATTTCTTTCCCTGGTGCTTTTTTCCCCCCTTGCTTGCTTGCTTGCTTTTAGGCAAAAAAAAAAAAAATGTTACTGGGAACAAAATTCAGGTACAGGTTTTAAAGGTTGCTCTATGTTGAATAAGCATCTGAAAGAGAAACAGTCCAGGCTACCTAACAGGATAGCTAAGTGACCAGTAAAAGGGTCAAAGGGAAGAGGTCTTTAGACCCAGGCACAGGAAACAGCCTGCTTCTCTTCTCTTGCTCTGCTCTACAGCCTAATGGTACGGCTACCACTACGTGGCCATAGAATAGAATACTTTATTGGCCAAGTGTGATTGTACAGACAAGGAATTTGTCTTGGTGCAAATACTCTCAGTATACATAAAAGAAAAGATACATTCATCAAGAATCAAGAATCATAATGTACAACACTTAATGATAGTCATAGGGTACAATCAACAATCAAAACATACTAGGAAACAGTCAAGTGGAAGGGAATGGGTGATAAGGAGTGGTGAGAAGATTAATAATAAAAAGTAATAGTAGTGAAGACTTTGTAAATAGTTGGACAGTGTTGAGGGAATTACTTGTTTAGCAGAGTGATGGCATTCAGGAAAAAAACTGTTCTTGTGTCTAGTTGTTCTGGTGTGCAATACTCTATAGCGTCATTTTGAGGGAAGGAGTTGAAACAGTTTATGTCCGGGATGTGAGGGGTCTGTAAATATTTCCACAGCCCTTTTTTTGACTCGTGCGGTATACAGGTCCTCAATTGAAGGCAGGTGGGTAGTAATTGTTTTTTCTGCAGTTCTAATTATCCTCTGAAGTCTATGTCTGTCCTGTTGGGTTGCAGAACCAAACCAGACAGCTATAGAGGTGCAGATGATAGACTCAGTAATTCCTCTGTAGAACTGTATCAGCAGCTCCTTGGGCAGTCAGAGCTTTCGGAGTTACACTCATCATTACACTGCTCTAGCTTTTCTTTATTCATGAGAATAAAGTGCTTGGAGGTGAAGGAAAACAGAAAGGGACAAGAAAGAACAACAGCAGAGCAGCTCCTATTTCTGTGTGAAAGGTCTGCTGGGCAAAAAAAATATATGATAATCAAAAGCAGCACTGAAAAAAATCATCTTACTATTGTATTCAATAACCCATACCAGAGGTGGTATTCAGCAGCTTCTGACTAGTTCTGGAGAATTGGTAGTATGAATTTTGAGGAGTTCGGAGAACGGGCAAATACCACCTCTGACTGCCCTTGCCCCCATCTATTCTATAACTCCTGAGTCCCAGCTGATCGGCTGGGTCTTCTTTGGTTGCCCTGCACAGGAGAACGGAGCTGGAAAGCAAGTTAGTGGGGTGAGGAGAGAATGGATATTTTGCAGTAACCTTCCCCTGGAGTGGGTTGGGAATAGAGATTTTGCAGTGTCCTTCCCCTGTCATGCCCACCAAGTCACGCCCACAGAACCAATAGTAAAAAAAATTGAATCTCACTACTGACCCATACCCTATTGTTTAAAGCAGGGGTGTCCAACCTTGGCAACTTTAAGACTTATGGATTTCAACTCCCAGAATTCCCCAGCATGACTAACTGGGAATTCTGGGAGTTGAAGTCCACAAGTCTTAAAGTTGCCAAGTTTGGGCACCCCTTCTTGAAAACAAAACTATTAAAGCATAAATAAAGTTATTTAGTTTTCAACCAAACTAAATACCTTTTGCCACTTATTTTTTATTTTAGCAACAAGTTGAATATGCAAAATAAGGAATAAATACTGTAAATAATAGGATATGCTGGGTGAGGAAATAAGACAGAGATCACATGAAGGTAAAAATGTGTGAAATCAGCTACATTGGGTCAGACCACATGTTGTCCATTCAAGCATGTTGTTTCCTTCAGCAGTTAACCCAAATTGGAAGCTCACAAACAGGATTTGAGGGAATACCTGTGTTTTATGTCCAATGGAACAAAATAAAACTATTAAAACTTGCTGTGCAATTCTGGAAACGTAAATTGATTGGGGTTTATATGTACTGTAAATAGAAAATGGTTACAAAGGTATAAAAAAGAAAAAGAGCATTTTTATGGAAAATATTCAGACATACAGTTAATATCAATACATCAGTAGGCTATATGTAGTTTGTATTAACTGAAGATTATTCCAGTAAGACATAGAGAGTTCTGTTGTAGACATTGGGTGAAAACTGTCTTGACTTGGAATGCTATTTTACCATCAGCTTACAAAATACTTGTACAATGTAAAGATGATGTTGAGACTCTAGAAAGAGTACAGAGAAGAGCAATAAAGATGTTTAGTGGACTGGAGGCTAAAACATATGAAGAACAGTTGCAGGAACTAGACTATGTCTAGTCTAATGAAAAGCAGGACTAGGGTCTAGGGGAGACATGATAGCAGTGTTCCAGTATCTCAGGGGCAAAGAAAAGGGAGTCAAGCCATTCTCCAAAGCACCTGAGGGCAGGACAAGAAGCAATGGGTGGAAACTAATCAAGGAGAGAAGCAACTTAGAACTAAGGAGAAATTCCCTGACAGAACAATGAATCAACTCCAGAAGTTGTGAATGCTCCAACACTGAAGTTTTTAAAAAGATGTTGGATAACCATATGTCTGAAGTAGTGTAGGGTTTCCCTCCTAAGCAGGGGGTTGGACTAGAAGACCTCCAAGGTTTCTTCAAACTCTGTTATTCTATTCTATTCTATTCTATTCAGGAGTAGACAGCACAAGGAAACAACAACCAACAATCCAGCCTTCAATACTCCAATTAACAACTAAAAGCCACACACAACGAATTACCACATAAATACTATTCACAGAACAGCCTAATGAACACATGGAGAAGTTCCCTGAAGATGGACTCCAACATAAGTCCAAAAGCTTGGAAGACTAAATCTCTGGTCCCAGTGACCAACTCAGTTTGGATCATGCAACATTATCCTGGGACATGTATATTTGCCTTCATTCATTATGAAGGTAAGTAATATGGACCAATAGTTTGATCTGGCATAAATCAAACTGAAATATAGCAGTCCATAATTTAATATTTAGATAAAGGATTATTTCGTTAAAATGTTAGAACCTTCAGTCTTTTATGGTGTTCTTTTATATATTTAAAGTTCTCTCCAAGAATTTGAAGCCTGTTCTTTCATCAGTTTCTGACTCTGAATCCAATTACAGGAAGTTTAGAAAGCTGGAACTGTTTCATTGTTTCTTCTCTTAGACCTTTATGGTGGGAACCTCAAAGTAACTTTAAGGGAAGCAGAACTTTTCTTGAGCCATTTAGGTGAACCCTAATTTCTCTGCATGTTCTTCAGAGTCTGTCCCCAGTTTCAGCACATCTTGAATCTCACCTTTTGAAAAACCACAGAAAGATTCTTCCTCTGAATCCTCATAAAATATTTTAGCCATTTCTTCTGCAATTTCCTGGCTATTGTGTTTGCAAAATTATCAGAGCCAAAATGGTCACAGCTATCATCAGATAATGAAGATGTTTCCATAGGGATCCGTCTATGGCAGGGATCTCCAACTTTGGTAACTTTTAAGATTAAGCTTTGGCTGAAGAACTCTGGGAGTTGAAGTCCACAAGTTGGAGACTCCTGATCTATAGAATGTTATGGATTTTCTTTTCCCCGAAAGTTTGCTCTGCAAGAAAAAGGGGTTCCAACTACCAGCAGATTTGCCATGCATTGAGCACCTAAAGTGTCTCCTGGATCAACAAAGGATGTCATCATTTGACATCACAATGATTAGTTTTCCATCTTAATTCAAGATTGCAGATATAGAACTTTATAACTTCTGGAGGTGAAACATGTTCTGAACTGTAAAGATATGATCATTATCCACAGTAACCCCCTTTTACTAGTTACTATAGGACAAAGGAATGTCCAACTGATGGTCTTCCAAATATTATTGGTTTTAACTTGAGTCACCTTTGCAGAAGCTAATGGTAGAAAAATACAATGTTTTTGTGTATCACTCCTTGATAAGTAGGAAAGATGATAGAAATGAAGGACATTACACTAGAATGCATCTTTGACCCTGCAACAATATGCCAACACTATATAAAACCAATTCTTCCTACATCTTTCACTTCTTCATCATTAGAGAATGGCTGGCAAGAATTTTACTAACATTTGTCTACTACTAACCTTCTGGGGTTTTTTTTTCATGTTGACCAATATTGTCTCATAGAATAATTCAAAAAGTATACTTCAATATCACTTGTGCAAGTACTTTTTAATGGATACACAATCGATATACATCTCCATTGTTGTACTTGGTTTTGTAGATTGTGTCTAAAAATATTGGTGTGTCAATATGTTGGGAGTCCACATCTATAGCTGTGAGCATATATGCTCAGTTTTAAATGCTATTTAATCACAGGAGCCTAAATATATGTTCTATAGTTGCAGGTTATTCAATGTCTTTAATTCTCAGAGAAGGAAAAAACGTACTTAGGTCCAGCTGTTCCATTTACTTTTAGCATTAGATATAATTTTGTGTTGGAACACAAAGTGGTATCACTGTAAGACTGCTTGTATTAAGTAATCTTTTACAGAATGAAACATATTATAAAATAATGGGGGAAAAAACTAGCAAAAAATTCAGGCTGCCAGTGCTACTTATGAAATATCTTCCTAATTTATTTATTCCACCTTTTAGAATAGTGTAATTATTAGGGATAGTCAATTGGCTTTTTTTATGTGGGCCAGTGCTATGTGCACCAGAGTGTTGCATTTTTAATTATTATAACATTAAATGGCTTTAATTGCTGCCACTCTGTTGTTTCCAGGGCACTTCCATAACATTTATAAGGGGAGGGGGAGATAAAGGCCAAAGTTTATTTATTTTTACAACCTGTAATAAATCAGACCCTAAAACAACAGCAATTGTCTTGATGTTTTGATCAGCAACTGTGTTATACACAAACTGCATATTATTCCTGCTCAATAAGTGATGTGAAGAATGAAATTGAAGTCCTGCACAAAATGGGATTGTCTTACTTAATAACAACAGATGCTCAGAGCAATGGCATTTGAAAAGAGCTCTGTAGGCTACTAGTTATTAAATGGCAGGACATTTGGCATCCTCTAGCTGGATAGCATTTGAAAAACCATAGAGTCACATCGATGACAAGGAGATAGCAAGAGAGAAATTTAGCTCATCTGTGTTGTGCAGAGAAGAAGGAAGCGGTGGGGGTGGGAAAACAAGGAATAAAATGCCAAAGGGAAATTTGGAAAATATATTAAAAGTACTAAATATTCTGGTCCAAAACAAACAAACAGAAATCAAACCAACTTAAACTCAGGCAGCAAACTTCAATCCTTTTTATTAGAAAAACGAATTCATCCACTGACAGCTATAGAAGCCATTTTAACTGACCAATATTAACTGTGAGACATACTTAAGGGGCACCTCAGTAGATTTGGGAGGATTATGCTACTGTTACCAAGTGAAAATAGCAAACACAATAATCTCTTCTGTCAATTTATTCAGATTTAGGTACCATCCAGCTCCAACATGACTCTGAGTGGCTCACAAGATCAAACAGAAGCCAGTCAAAATATAGATATCATCTTGTATAGATAAACAAGACGTTATCTAAACAACAGTTACAGTACAGACAAATACAATTCAGTGTCAGTTGCATATTTGAGTAGCCTGTAGCATACGTGAGTGTCTTCCTCTCATATTTATAAAGCTTCCTAGTAGATTTTCTAGTGCTGGTGGCGTTAAGATTTTCCAGAGATTCTCAAATTAGCATTAGATCTAGATGATAGGTCTTGTAGAAAACTGTTTTGATTCTGAAATACTCCAGGTTGCCCAGTTCTCTCCTTCTCTCCCTCTCTCCCCATCTCCCTCTTCCTCTCCTCCTCCTCTTTCTTCCTTCTGTCCCTCTCCCTTTCTTTTCCTTCCCTTCCCTACCCAGAGAAGGATTCATTCTGCCTGTAAGTTTTATGTTAGTAAAATATTAACATAATTTTAGGTTAATAAAATATTAAAGATAAGGAATTATAATTGATGCTTAGTGCTCTCTGAGTTGGGTTGTTTGCTTGCAGACATTTCGTTACCCAATTAGGTAACATCATCAGGACCAGTGAGCACTGAGTTTGCTTCCTGTTTATATACATTAGCTTCCCCTGGCAGTGTTGGTGGGGATGACTTTCTTGTTAGCAGTTCCTTGTTTATAGATTTACTTTCTGCTTGATTGTTTGTCTGGTGTTAATCTCTGCTTATCTGACTGTAGGCTGCTGGAGGCAATGCATTCTGGTCTTTTTGGAACTACCAAGGGAACACACACACACACTCTCTCTCTCACACACACACACACAAATACTGGCAGAACAAGCTACTGTATATAAACAGAGAGCAAATTTCACACTCACTAGCACTAATGATGTTACCTAATTGGGTAATGAAACATCTGCAAACAAACAACCAAGCTGAAAGAGCACCAAGGATTCCACAGTTCAACCCTGAGCTGTATATTCTTTCTATTTGAGGTACTTATATATCATACATCCTTAACAATGATATCACAAATAACAGCACTGCAATTAAGAGAGTATTGTTGTTTGTTCCAATGTAACAGACTGGAACCTGCATTGGGGGGTCACTTTCAGCTGTATATTAGTCCATATGGTACAAGCTGACTTGGATTTAAGCTAAAGCCTAATTATGTATGAATTAATAAAGCCAAGCCATGTCAGTCTGATCTTTTCTTCTGCCCATCCCCTGAGTGATATTTTTTCTTGCTCACCTAAAATGATTTTCAGTTCATTCCCGAGAATTCTGGCATAGCTTTAGCCTCAAGAGCCTTTAATCATTTTCTGTTTCTTGTTCAGTGTTAAATTTTAGATCTGAACTCTTAACATGCCATTTGTGATTCACCCAGGAATAGCTTCTTATTGCCATTCAACGCGTCTCCTGAGTAACTTCATACATGAACATGTATATGAAGCATGAAAAACTGGCAGTCATTAAATTCTTGGAGCAAGATTTAGTCAAACTCTTCTTGGCCTCATTCAGAAGCAGCTCAAGATTTACTTGAGTGAAACAAATTATTATCTGGGAATTCTGGCCCGATTGCTAATATGCCCAATATTTGCAGAACAATAGGGTCAAATCTATGAGCCTAATTGCAATGCTTTCTGAGAATTGCGGCTGTGGATCTATAGCCCATGGGGACTTCAATATTCCTTAGTCCAAAAGGAAACAGAAAATAATAATTAATGAATGAAAATATATATATGCATATATGTATTTATAGTCAAAGATCAAAAACAGTATACAAACAAAAACAAGAAAAGAGAAAACATTGAAGATTTCAAAATCTAAGTGATAGCCAACCGGAGATCAGGTGTAAATCTTCCAAATCATTTAATTTTAGTCAGTCCTTTAATCACAATATTCTTATGCAAGCTTCAACAGAAGAAAGACCAGATTGCAGGTGCCAAAGGGCATTAAACATATACTGGGGAACATGCAGCATTGTGGTTATTTATTTAATTTGTGTTCTTTCTAAAGCTGTTAAATCCTTATCTACACAAAGCTGTTCACCATGGAGTAAAAAGGCTTAGCACCTTGGCCTTAAATAATTTAGCTGAAGCAGAGACAAAGTGATTGTTTCTGCAGCTAGCAAATCACAGCTAGAGCAGTGTTTTTTCCACCTCAGCAACTTTAAGATGTATGGGCATTAAGATGGCATGCTTGGGGAATCCTGGGAGTTGAAGTCCACAAAGTTACCTAGGTTGAGAAACCCTGGATTTTAGCGTAAAAGGTCTTTTTAGTTTGAATGGTTTCTTTCAGGCTGGAAAGAGCTGGAAGATGATTCCGAGACTGGAAATCCTTCACTTCTTCTTTATGGACGTCACTAATCTTCCAGTTATGATTGTAGCTAGTATACTTTTCAGTAAACAGAATTGCATTGGTTTGGGCATTAATAATACTCAGTTCTTCACTATTGCAATTAACTGCTAGTTAAGGGAGTTAGCATAATAATAACTATTATTACAATATAAAAATGGACCTAGGCTTGTTAGCCAATGAAGGATGCAACTTTGTGTTTTAAAAAGGCTTGAGTAACTGATTTAATATAAAATTTGTACAAAAGGGATGCAAGTATGCATCCTTCTTTGATTACCATTTTGGTTGAAGATTGGATTATGATTGGATTATGTAACTTTATCAAAATCAAAGTTATAAGCAATCCATGTTAACAATAATGCCCATAATTTCTTCCCAGCTGGTCAGTCAAATGACATATTCAGATCAATGAGATCAGCATAAAAAAACAATGAGATCAGCATAAAAAAACAACAAATACTTCTTGGCAACCTGATGCAAAATGGATCACTTCAATGATCTGGTTCTAAAGCCGGTTTGCAGTCAGGATATTGTCTAGAACAGTGGTGACTAACCTTTTTGGGCTCCTGTGCCAAAAGTTGTGCGTGCACTAGCACGCTCGCATGCCAGCACCCAGAAGGCAATGTACTCCCCCACGTTCCCTATGCATGTGCGAGCAATCCTCACCCACCCCCATCGCCCCCTTACCTGCACTGTGCCTCACAGCTGATTTTTGGCCGGTTTAAGGCCTTTTTCTGCCTCCCAAAGACTTAAGAAAAGCTTCTGCAGGCTTCTACAAGCTTTGTAGGCCAAAATCTGGCTCCATTTCATCACTTCCTGTTTTTCTGAAAATATTGGATGTGATGAAATGAGGCTAGATTTCCGCCTACAAAACTTGTAGAAGCCTGCAGAAGCCTTCCTCCAGCCTTTGGGAGGCTGAAAAGGCCTCAAACTGGCAGAAAATCAGCTGTGTGGTGCGCACATGCATAGTGAGGTAAGTTTGTCTGTAGTTTGAGTGCCGGCACAAATAAGTCTGCATGCCACCTGTGGCACGCATGCCATAGGTTCGCCATAATGGGTCTAGAATCATTTGATATTTTCCATAGAACTATCTATATAACTTACTCAAATGGCTAAAGGGGTACAAATTAGCTGGATCTCCCTTCTCTTCTTCAAAATTGGGAAAGTTATTCATCACAGTCCTTTGGCTTCTAGATGGTGTGATTCAAGTAGAGAAAAAGCATAGTCACTGCACAGTTCCATGCATCTAAACTGAGTTTTAGAAATGCAACTGGGATGAAGATCTTGCCTCAACCTACTACTCTGTTATTCTGTGTTATGAGTTTAAATAACTCAAAAATTGACACAGGAGATGAATCAGGTAAATAATCATTTCCTAATTCAAACAACTAGGTATTGGCATTACAATACAGAACCAAAATTTTTGTACCTGTGCCTTTGATGAGATTAGCAATCCTTCCCACAGATGGATCTGCTTGACTGCTCATTTATCTGTTATGGAAACCTGATAATACTGAATCATTTATTGTAAAATGCATAGTGATTCCCACACATTCCTTGCATCTTAAACCAACTGTTGAGAGAATATAGGGTAATTAAAAAAAACTGGGAAGAAGCACTCCAAAGTTCATCCTACTTGGGAATTCCTATCTGAAATAATTTCATCCATGAAATTTGATATGATCTGCAGATTGAAGAATTATAGTCCAATTTCACTCTGAGTGAACTGGATCACTATCAGGATGAAAAATCTTAAATTCAATAATCCTGTTAAGTAGGCTTTGGGATAGTAATAATCAATGATGCTAGCACCTCTACTACCCCAGGAATTTAGTTGCCCTTTACAGTCTCCTTAAATAAGCCAGTTTAAAATAATGGATGTCTTAGCAAGAAATAGTCTTAAAACATATTCCATTTATCATTGGACTTTGTTTTGTGATCTGCAAGGATTTATTAATAGTAAATGTTGACATACTAAGTTCAACATAGTCAGGGTACCATACCTAACAGATAGAGAAATGCTTTGGCATAATCTAGGTGAACGTAAGATACCAAAACCACGTTGGACTTAAGTCATCTCCAAACCATGCACAGCCTATACTGAAAGGAAGTATATAACATTACCTCTTAAGGTTTCACATTCCCAAATCTCTTGTAAAAGAAGTGTATCAAATTTATTTAGCAAACTTATAAAGAAAAATTAATCTATGTGAAATAATTGTATGAATTGATGAACTCCAATGTAATCTTATCATGTAAAGTACTATTTAATTGAATCACACAATTCACAGCAATTTTAAACTAATTTTTAATGCCTCTAAGTCAATGTTGACTCCTAGCAACTACCTGGTCTTATTGGCGATATTTTTCCATCATAGTTTGCCATAGCCTCCTTCTTAGGGCTGAGAGAGAGTGACTGGCTCAAGGCCACCCATCGTCTTTGTGCCCAAGGCAGGACTAGAATTCACAGTGTCCCCCCTTTTTTTTAACCGACTGTCTTAATCACTAAATCGAACTCCAAATTTCTTGGTGATGTATCCATTGTATCACCAAGAAACATTGTATCACTGTATAACTGAAAAGATAGAATTGAATTTGGTGAGATGGGTAGTATACAAGTTTGATAAATAAGGTAAGTAAGTAAATAAATAAATAAATATTGATATGAAAGCAGTCATGATAGATAGTTTAAGTCAAAAAGTGGCTGGGGAGAGAACAACTCAATTATTACTTGATTATTAATAACTTTCATTGCTTCAAATTTGGATATTATAGATTCAAAACTCATTTTCCAGTTTCCCTGTATTAAAATCTTATTCCTCTGATTCTATTTATTCCTCTTCACCTTGACCCAAGATAAGAGTTATGGCTAAGTTTACAGAAATGTTGAAAATCTGAATGAGATGTGATTTGAAATACACAGTGCTCCATCAAGTCAAAGTGCTGTAATAGGAAAGGAGGATCATCAGTAACAGATTGTGTTGTGAGATTTAGCTTAAAAGAAAAACTATTCACTCATTCACTCATCTTTTTGGTAAACTCACCCTAGTTCCTTCAATAGGTTGTCTTGAGTGGCAAAAAAATTTTAAAAGCATAAATTGCAGTTAAAGAATAATATTCTATTTCTGAAGCAAAGATTAAGATTGAGTTTCTCCGACCTTGTTTTAAGTTTACTATGGCTCACACACAGGTTTTAAAGTTTGCAATGCAGAGGGATAGAATTAAACTATAAGTATGTCACCTATTTTTTCATGCAAACCACACATTACTTTGGTTTGAAAAAAAGAAACTGCAAACCTATTTCTGTGACAATAAATCCCACTGAACATTTCTAAGTAAACATGCAAATGATTATGCTGCAGGGTGAAAGATGCAAAGCAAAATCAACAATGCAAAATATAGTAATTGCAACAGGAAAATGAGATCAATTGACCTAACAGAACATGCTTTTCTTCTGAAAAAATATTCTCTGTTTCTTGGATGGCTATATGCTTTATGTGCTTTACATGCCTTTCGTGAGAGTAGCGCTCTATTTGAATAGCTATCGCAAAGCAATTTCAAGTGCTTTTTAAGCAGAAAAGTGAGAGAAAAAATATTTTAAATGAATGAGTAAATATCTGGGTCCATATCCAGTTCAAAAATAGAGTCATATGAAGGGAGAACAGGAGTTTAGCAGTTACCTATCAAGAGTTATATCTAGGCCTCAGACTGAAAGATCTGGAGTTTTTGTCTGATAGATCTCCCTACATTGCTGCATTTCTAATGTAGCAATTATTTCTAGGATGCGTCCATATGTAGAAAATGCATAATAGTGTAATTTGATTGCAGTTACATATGTCTTCTTTTAGAATATATTTTCCCTCCATTCAACTGTATCTGAGTCTTGGAGACTGCAGTTTTCTGGGCAAGTTTTCAGAAGTGGTTTGCCACTGCCTGCTTCATAGAGCTGAGAGACAGGGAATGACCAGTGGTGGGATTCAAATAATTTAAAAACCGGTTCTCCCAGGATCAGGTTGACTGTCATGGGAGACATGTCCCATTCCCATCCTCCAGCTCTGCCACACATGCTGGATGAGCCTCCCACAATGGTCAACCTGAGCTTGGCTCACTATCAAAGTAGATCCTGGGCGCTGCAACAGAGAAATGGGAAACAGAGTGGCCAGCATGAAGGAAGGAGGAGGAGCAGGGAGAAGAAAGAGGGAAAGCGGCCTTCTCCTTTCCTCGTGCCACTATGTTGCCCATTTTTTCATTGAAGTGTAGTGCCCAGGATAGCAGAGGTGGAGTAACAACCAGTTGTCCCAAACTGGTATGAACCGGATGAATCCTACCACTGGAAATGGCCCTAAATCACCCAGTGGGATTTCTGCCCAAGTGATTTCTGCCTAGTTCATGGTTTCCATTTGGATGCCTTAGCTACTATACCAAACTGGATCTCTTTAGAATGATACATTACCTTTTTCTGGCAATGCATACTGTAATAGCCTTGATTTAATTCTACTGATATGAAGAGTAAAGCTCTTCTATATTATGCATTGATAACAGTAGATCCTTATTAACCTAAGCAATGGACTAGGTTAGCAAGGGTCAATGTGCTAATAAGAAGGCATTATATTATTTAAAGAGAATTAACTTTTGAGTTTTTAACTAAGAAAACCTGAAGTTTCATGCTCGCATAATTCTGATTCATATACTTTTTGAAGTACTCACAGAATGTCCCTGCAGAAAAAAACTATTCCTTACATCATTTGAATCCTGTTGTTTCCTGAGAATAACCTATATCTGTCTCATTTAAATTTTATAAATTGAATATTCATGAAACTTATCCTGAAATCAGCAGTCTACAGATTTCAAGTAAATTAGCCAAATTAATAAAGATTATTACGAACTCTCCTTTAAGTTCTCCCTTCAGTTCAAATGATTCAGGGAGAGTTTGTCACAATGGCAAAACATAGGGTTTGATTATAATTTTTTCCTTAGCTATAATTGGTAAATGTCGACACATTCTGCAAATATTGGCAAAGCACTACACTGCTTTGGTATTTTTAGAAGTATATGTAGGAGAAGAGTAGGCAGAGCTGGGTGAATGGAGTTAGGAACATGATCAGTGTAGAATCATTGCATTTTCACAAGCGTCCCAAGTCCAACCCTCCTGAATTTCATTGACCCTTGTCTGGCACCAATTAAATGTTGACCTTTAGTGGACCAGATTCTTGTGTATGTACTTGAATAAATCTTCTATGCTGCAACCTATTTTGCGGTCCTGATTCTTTGTGCCTGACATTAATATATTCAATGCAGTGATGATGATTCATAATTTCTTAAAAATAAAGTTCTGCGGTTAATTATGTTTTGCCTATCATATTTACTTTGCACAGTTCTAAAAGTTACAGGAGAAAGATGAATATTAGCTTAATTGTAGTTCTGGAAACTTCAAGACAAAAAAACAATACAATCAGCCACAGGACTGAATCTGGAGTTCGCCTCCTTGGCACAAATATTCTTGCCATATACAGAAAGTCAGTAATAAAAATCATGATTATTCTCAATTTCCGTAAGTCTCAACACTGCTTGATATAGCTGATTAATCCTAGTATTTATCCAAATAAATCTTATCAGAAGTGGTATGTTTAGTTATCTGATAATTCTATCAATTGCTTTGTGTTACTAATAAAATTAAGTTTGATTTGCAATTTATGAAACTGCAATACTGAAATTATGGTTAAAACCACAAACGTAAAATATAACAGTTTCTCATCCCTACTAATCCATAAAGCCATATTTCAAGAGAATCTAAGTTTTATAAAATTATTCCTTTAAAAAAATATAAAAATATTCTTTCTCAAGCAAATAGTAACTCCTTGTGAATTGATTTACCTGCTTTTTATTTCTTATACCAAGAAATATCTACTATTACCGTATTTACTGGACTATAAGCCACTATTTTTTTCCCACGCTTTGAACCCTGCGGCTTGTACAACAATGTGGCTTATCTATAGTTTTTTCTTTGCATCAACTGCATCAGGAAGTGCAAAAACGTGACAGACGCAAGAGGTCAATGCAAAGAAGAAGATGCTACCAGTAGTTTTTGGCGCACTTGACGCAAGCAGCATGACACGCATGATCACAAAATATTTTTCAAACCCTCATCATGGAAAGTACATGAAGAAAAGCATATGATGCAGCTTTTAAGTTGAAAGCAATCGATCTGTCTAGCCAGGAAGGAAATAGAGCTGCTGCATGTAAGCTTGGCGTTAATGAATCAATGCTGCATGCAAACAGCATTCTTCTCTTTTTGTGTAATTATCTCATTTCACAACATATATATCTGCGGCTTATAGTCTGGTGCAGCTAATATATGTAAAAATATTTTTTTCTTTTAAAATTTAGTGGGTACGGCTTATATTTTGATGCGCTCTATAGTCCGATAAATACGGTATAATAGAAGATAGCAAAACTTGAAAAATCCTTAAATATACAATTATACAATTCCTATAGTTTTTCAGTAGGCCTGTAACTGTCAAACTTACAGCATTATTTGAAGCAAACTTTGCTTTGCTGAAGTATTTTGTACACTTGTGCCATATATATGTCTCTCCAATTATAATTATATGCTGAAAGATAATTAGGCAACACAAAACTGTATTTACAAACTCTGTTAGGTATTTTTTTTACAGAAAACAAAATATTTCTGTCCTCATATTAATATTTTTTTAAAGACTCTCAAAATTTATATAGATTTTCATGCACGTTTTTTCTAACAAGCCACATTTTAGTTTGCATATTTTTATAAAGTTGATGCTTGTATGTTCTTAAAAAAACAAACCACAATTTATTTTGGATGTAGCTATTATCCTTAAAACCTAAAATATGTACAGTGACTTCTATTTTACATAAAGGTTGGGCTGGTACAATTTTCTATAAAGAAGAGCAAAAAGAGAGCAGTTTATTTTAGATCCACCTCCTTAAAATCCAAGGTGGATCTGGATCTTTAGACACATCTCGGGTATTCAGGACACAGATTGTGCTGAGCCACTCTATCATGTTGGTTTCTGAATTGTTCTGACAAGGAGGATGAATGTCTCAGAGGATAATCTGTTTATTACAATTTGTGTTTCTTATTGCATAAAACGTTCTTAATAGATGTTAGAAGAGAATGCTTTTGTTTATCTCAGTTGCAATCTCCTTGTAATAAAGTGAAGAACAGTTAAATTTTGACTCTATCTCTCATAGTAGATTTATAGAGCTGCCGTGAATATTTAAAGAGATGGAAAGAAAATGGCTATACTATTTAGTATTATGCAGTCTTCTTGTGTCACTAATTAAGTTGTTGAGCCATGTTTGTCAATAAAAGATGATAAAAATCCAAGCTTCAGTGTTTCATAATAACATTTAATAGACAATAATTTGGCACCTTCTCATAAGAAGATCACAAAACTAAATATTAATGAAAAGACCAGGTAAATTGAGATACATATTTTTTCTTTGCACACATATTTATCAAAATATTTGGAACTCAGAGAACGATGGCAGTAACAAAACATACTTTGATATAATCAAGAGTTTTGCTATACATTATGGTAACTACTGTTTTCTCAAGTACTCCCAGTCTCAAGGGTATAGGCATTATGCATATAATAATAACACTTTAGCATGTATTTCCTTTAGTATTATAGATAATTTATGTTTCTAAACGGGTGCATTAACTGCTCAATCAAGAATGTCTTAGGCATACAAATTAGACATTGCAAAGGTAGCTGTAGAAGGGCAATTATCTTTCTACACATTTCGACAAGCTTAAAAACTCATGAAGATTTGAACCTGTGTTCTCAACCTAGATGAGATCTATTAATGTTGGTGTTTCTAAGTCACAGTCTGTAAATCATCCATTAAAAGAGGAGTTCAAACTTGTCATGGAATAGAAGAGGCAGCTTTCAAAGTTGGCCTCAGAGCTGTGGTATGAGAAAGCCAAGATGTACCAGCATATATGTTTTAATTTATTAATTAATATTTTAATTTATACCTCATCTTTCTAACAAAAAGTAATTCCAAGAAAGGCTGCCCCTCCAGCATAGATGGAAAATGTAGCTTTCTTTCATCTTGGTTCATGAAATTGAATAACAGTAACAGGTTTGAAAGAGACTTTTGGAGGTCTTCTAGTCCAATCCCTGCTCAAGTAAGAAACCAGGGGTATCAAACTCAATTTCATTGAGGGACGCATCAGGGCTGTGGTTGACCTCAGGGGGCCAGGAGGACATGGCAGACTGGGTGGATATGGCCAATTGAGTGGGCGTGGCCAGCTTGATGCCACTTCCCAAATTGCTGGCATGTTTTCTCTTCACATTGGATAGACCAGGTTGAAGCTACACTGGCCTGATCTTTCCTCTTCGCACTGGGTAGACAGGGGTAAAGCTACATTGGCCTGAGTCCTCTTCACATTGGGTAAACCAGGCCAAAGTTACTTTGGCCTGATCTTTCCTCTTTGCATTGGGTAGACCAGGACAGCCCTGTGGGCCGGATCCGACCACATTACAGGCTGGATCAGGCCTGTGGCCTTGAGTTTGACACCCCTGCCTTATACTATTTCAGACAAATGGTTGTCCAATCACTTCAGCACCCACAACTTCTGAAGGCAAATCATCCCACTGGTTAATTTTTCTAATCGTCAGGAAATTTTGCCTTAGTTCTAGGTTGGTTTTCTCCTTCTCATCCATTACTTCTTGTCAGCTGCCTTCAGATGCTTTGGAAAATAAATTAATCCCCTCTTCTTTGTGGCATCCCCTAGATATTGGAACATTGCTATCATGTCATTCCTTGTCCTTTACATAAATTAGACATACCCAATTCCTGCAACCATTTTTCTTATGCTTTAGCCTCTAGTCTCCTAATCATCTTTGTTGCTCTTCTCTACATGCTTTCTAGAGTCTCAACTTCTTTTTTATATTGTAGTGACCAAATCTACATACAATATTCAAAGTGTGGTCTTACCAAGGCATTATGAAGTGGTAGTATCACTTCACGTAATCTTGATTCTATCCCTCTGTTAATGCAGCCTAGGACTGCATTGGCTTTTTCAGCACCAGCAGCATACTGCTGGCTCATATTTAAATGATTATCCACGAGGACTCCATCATCCCGCAGTTATTACTATTAAGTCAGGTACCACATACTCTGTACCTAAACTGGATATTAAGTGGATGATGGCAAACCTTATTAAATCTAGCTCCACAAAATACACTCATGGAACAGCAAATGTAGTGCTCAGCTGCCCCATCTGAGAAGTGACTATTTGTAAAAGTATTTTGTGGTTTGTATGTTTGTAATGGAAGGTTAACTATTATATTGCTGTTCCAACCACAGATGACACGGTCACCAAGCTGAGAAAGTTCAGTTATGCTGGTCTTCTAGGCTGTATTTTGTAATAAAGGATCCAGTGAACATTTTTATTTTTTCTCTGAAATATTTTAAGATCATGGTTGATGGCTATGCCACAATATATCAAACAATTTTCATGGCTTAGTGTCTGACTCCAGAAAGTTTCAGCCGCTCCTCTGAAAGCTCAAATTAGAGAATTCTTCATTTATGCATTTCAATAAAGCCCCATAAGGAGACCGGGAAAGTATAACTTAGATTTGTTATCTTTGTTATGGGAAATAAAGATAACCCACTCTACAGAACTTTTCCTCTTATCTTTGTTATGGGAAATAAAGCTGACCACTTCTATAGAATTTTGTTTTTATAGACAAAAATCATAAAGATGATTTTGTCGGGGTGCTAGTCAATTTCACTGAGTATTTTATTCCCGAGAAGAATATATTTTAGAAGAAAATCTGGTTTCATGTTAAAGTTCAAAGTTCTGGGAATTGAGTGGGTTTTTATTTTTTTATTTCTGTAAAAGCTATGTGTAAGATGGCAAAAAGCAGTGATTTAAGGATTTGAAAGAAAACTGCATCCAAGACAGAGCAGTGATAAATACTTTGACCTAAGAATAGAACAGCAAGCATAGAGAAATGAAACCTATCGCTCTATCATCAAAATGGCAAGGCATTCTGAAATGTTCAAGCCCAAAATATACCACGGTCATTGCAAATAAATCAATCAGAAAAAGATCCTAGTAGACAAAAATCTTAAAGGAAAAAAATCTATAATCTATCAAAACTGTAGCTAGAACATTTCCAGACATTTCACTCAAGGAAACTTATGGAATACCTAAAATCTTTGAGACATTGTTTGTCTGTAACTCCAAATTTGCATGGCCAATATTGAAGAATGCTGGGAGTTTTAATTCAGCAAAGTCTAAAAGGCTATCTGGAACTATAAATACAAGATCTGATAATATGTGTTGATCCAACTTCTTTGCTGAAACTCCCTGATGGTAGCTTGAATTCTTCTGATCTGTAGAGAACAATTGTTTGATTATAGAATCCAAAGGCCTCTGATCACATTAATACGGCACAGATATTTGATATTTGCTAAACATCCTTCTCTATGCAACAAGCCTCTGTTTACCCATCATCTTTTCAGGGTCCTTGAGAGATTCTTTCAAATTTCACTTGAGGGTATTTTTAAGTTAACTGTTAAAAAATGTTAAATGTAGTTGAGGATGTGTTTTATTTGATAAGTTTTATTCCTTTCTTTCTTTTGGGATTTGTTATATTGTTTTTATCTATCTTCTTTTCATTACTCTATGGATACTCGAACTTCCTGGACTGGAAAAAAATGGGAAAAGTTCCCTCCTATCTTCTCTTAGAACTTAGAATTAATTTTTTTGACTGCTAGCAGGAAGTGCTGAGAAAACCTGGCCATCTTTGTTATAACTAAATAATTTCTGGTCTTCATCCATGACAACATCACCAAATTCTCTTCTTCTCTGAAAGAATTGTAATACAATATACAGCATTAAACTAAATCAGAGGTCTCCAAACTTGGCAAGTTTAAGACTTGTGGACTTCAACAAATCCACAAGTCTTAAAGTTGCTAAATTTGGAGACCCTGCACTAAATTGTATGAGAATTCATAGAAAATAATACAGGATTAGTGTTTTTCACTCTTCATGAAAAGTATAATACAATATTTTGCACATGTTCAAGAATATGTTAAACATGTATTCTAGACAGCACATTTTGCATTTATGATGACAATGTTTCCCTTTCTATGGCTGTAGATTTTAATGTATCATCTTTCTAGGTGATACTTGATTTAAATTCATTATTGTTAGCCCAGATTACCTTCTAGATCCCTGATGATGAACCTATGGCAAGTGTGGCAGAGGCGGTACCCAGAGCCCTCTCTCTCTAGGCATGCAAGCTGTTGCACCAGCTCAGGTCTGCCATGCATGCACATGTGTGCTTCCCACCAGCCAACTGATCTTTGAATTTCTGCTGTGCATGCGCTGGGGGTGGGGTGCACATGTATGGTTGGGTACACATGTGTGGGGTTGGGACACACATGCAGGGTTGGGGTGCATGCATGGTGGTGGGGCACACAGGTAGTCATGTGCACATATGCCGTGTGTGTGTGTGTGTGTGTGCATTCACAGGGCGCGGGGGATTGTGCATGCATGGGGCACATGCACGGGCATGGGTGTTGCATTTTGCGGATGCACACATGTGCACTTTGGGCACTTGGTGCCGAAAAGGTTAGCTATCACTGCTCTAGTGAATGGTGAGTGAGAACATGCTATGTGGATAATTTAGAGAAGTGGTTCTCAACTGTTGTCCATGGACCACTGGGGGGATATTGTCACAGGAAGTCTGTGAAGGCTTGAAGAAATATTATGATTTAAATCTTGAGTTAGGTTGCGGAAGTCCGCAGCTATGATCTGTATTTAAAGGGGGTCCCTGGTGAAGACAAGGTTGAAAACAACTGACTTAGACAATCTCAAAAGCAGAGAATCCTTCATTGACTAGTTCTAAACTTCCTACCAGTAACTCTATTATCTATTGGCTACAGCCTGGAACATCTTTCGTTAAGTAGGGCACTCACGACAATTACTCTTGACTTGAAAAACAAAACTTCTATATAAAATGGTCAGTGTCATCATTCTGAGTAACACACCCACTGAAAGCAGAACTCCAAGGCAGGTAAATTCCTCAAAGAACATATTCATTGGTACATCATATCAGCACAATCGATGAAAACCAACTCTAAAAGTTCCCACAGTTTTCACCTAATTAAAAGAGTAAAAATCCCCCCTTCTAGATGTCACTGGTCACATTGTCCAATGAATATAGCTAGCAGGCTCCTCTCCTCCTTCAGCAACCACCTGTTATGATGACCTTGGTTCCCACAGGAAAACTTTTTGTTTCGACTGTTAGCTGGGTTCTGAACTCTAAGGGTTTGTGGCAACTATGAGGCAGCACAAGATGGTTTCAGCCAGATTCACTTCAGAATTGACAGTCAGACTTGAGAAAAATGATAATAATGTGCAAAAACAACACAGAGTCTTAACAGCTGTGACTATTCTTAGGGTACTCCCTGGCTTAAAACTGGGTGATGGTCCAAAAAGAAAAGAAGAAAGCAAGAAGAAATAGCAAGAAACCTGGTTTGATCCATGACTGCTTGTCCGAAGTACAAAGCAAGGTGTTCTGGATAGAATTTCCTCCAATTAACTTCCTCTTCAGAGGGCTTAAAACCCAGGTTCTGTTTTCCCTTGCAACAAAGTAGATTCCTAGAATCAGCACATGCTATTGTGATAGTAAGCATATGAAGTCCCTGTCATTTCTTGCATTCAGCAGTCCATCATTAACAATCCCTTTCAGCTGAGCTGTTACAAGTCAGGGTAAATGGGACTACTAGGCAGAGCAAAATGCCATTTGATGAACAAAAGAACCTAATGGAAATCCTTCTTGTAATGGGAATTTCTTTCTCTAGTGTCATTCCCTACTGAAAGACAATGGCAGTGGCAACTGACTTGATATTCCTTCAGAAAGGCCACATTGTACACATTTGGGAATGTGTGCATGTGTACATTTTTTAATGTCATTGCGTTTTTACTCACTTATTTATTGGTCCTAAGTATTCACAAGTGAGAAGCCAAGATGCCTAGTAAATAACAGTATTCTACAGAGTCTCCCATTTCAAAGAGAAACAACATGCACTTTAGCCTTATAGTGTCGTCCATAAACATGTCAAGGTTTCCTCATGTAGGTCAATAGTGACAATTATTAGAAGTGGCACATATAAGCACCAAAAGCAACTAGCATTCATACATCTATTCACTGAGGAATCTGCACCCTTTCAATAAAAATATCCCTTCAAATAAAAGTCATGTCCAAATTATTTTAAAAAAGTAAATCTCAGATATTCCATCCTTCTTGTTGGGTAAAATTCCTGTCTGTAGATTCAATGGAAAGGTATAGGGATAAAATAGGAACCATTCTGGCATTTCTATTAACTGTTCTTTTTAAGACAGAGCTTAAAAAATACAATCCCAAAATGCACTTATGTGAATTGCAGTTAGAAAGCATTAAAGTTGCTCATTTTGCCCTATATCATTGGGGATTTAGAGGAATGGCTTTCATTGTATGAGTCTATCATCTATGAGGAACTATATCACATTGTGCATCTTTTACATGATGCACAAATCTATGTGCAATGTTTCAGAATGGAATATGCCACCAAAACAAATTATCAGCAAGACTTTTGCTTTCTTCCATTATGTTCACGTCAAAATATAGCTAAAAATTAACTACCATTAGAAGCCTTTTACTTCCTCCTAGGGAGCAATTTAGCTGTTCTTGGGGCAAACACAGAAGACTCCATAGTAGCATTTCCAGTGATATAGTCATACTTTATTCTTGGCATATCCCAATTCCAGAGGACAGAGTAAAAAATATCCTGCAGATGATGTACCTCCTTTTAAAAAGTATGCTATTTGACACAAGTTAGATTGCTTTTAAACTTGAAAACTTGTATTCTAGGACTTTTAGAGGTATCATTTAGATTAAAGATTTGTATTTGAATGTAACAATGCAGAATCTAGTAGGAAACAATGTATCCATCAGGTTTCACAGGAAATATGGTTGATCTAATAAACAGTTATAACTAATGGGGACACTGGCTATGACATTCTTACACTCTCCTAGGGTAGAGTGTGACTTCTCAATCTGGAAATATAATAAGACCTCATCTTATTTAACACAAGCATGGTAAGCACCTGAACCGAAAGATGTTATTAGACTCCACAATCATTGGTTAGAGATGCCTAAAAGGGATAGGAATTCCACTCTTAACTGCATCCAGATAACATTAAGTCTCAGATACTGCTACAGAAGATGAGGTTGTTATAAGTATTCAGAAACTTGAACAGGATATTGTTTTAAAGGGCCTAGTTAGGCCCAGGCTCCATTTCCCATGAAATATGATTGATAGTATTAGCTTTGCATATAGTTTTCAAAGAAAGTTGAGGGCTTATTTAATCTGCTCTTGAATTTATACATATATTGCATTCAGAAAGTATTCAGACCTACATCACTTTTGTCAATGTTGCTATGCTGCATCTTGATTCTACGGTTGTTGAAATTCATTTTTTCCTGATTAACTTACACTCAGTACCCAATAATGACAAAATGAAAACAGAAGTTTAGAAATGTTTATAAATTTCTAAAGAAAAAAACTGAAATATCACATTGGCATATGTGTTCGGACCTTTTGCAACAACAATTGAAATTTAGCTCAGGTGCCTCCAATTTCTCTTGATAGTTGCTGACATGTTTCTACACTTTGGAGTCAACCTGGGGTAAATTAAAATTGATTAGACATGATTTGGAAAGGCACATACCTCTATAGAAGGCCTCACAGCTAACAATGCATACTATAGCAGAGCAAAAATAATGAGGTCAAAGAAATTGCCTGCATAGCTCAGATACATGATTATTGCAAGGCACAGATCTGGGGAAAGCTACAATAAAATTTTCACTGCCCTGAAGGTTCCTAGGAGCACAGTGGCCTCCATAATTCACAAATGGAAGATGTTTGGCAAAACTAAGACTCTTCCAAGAGCTGGTTGCTCAGTCAAACTAAGCAATTGGGGGAGAAGAGCAGGGGTGGGATTCTACCAGTTCAAACTGATTCGGTAGATCTGGTTGTTACGATTTTCTCTGGTAGTTTGGAAAACCAGTAAAATGGGCCCCTAGCTGGCCTCACCCCTCTCCACCTACTCCTCTGTTCCCTGCCCAGTCAGTTCTTATTGCACATGCATGACATCATGCATGTGCATGACAATCACTGACGGCATTCTCCCTCTGCCCACCCCGCCCAGTCATTCCTTATAGCGTATGTGCGCTGCTACATCACTTCCCACATTTTCCCGCTCACCGCCTTTGCTTCTAGCAGCACCAGTCAGCCAGCCAGCCAGCCAGCTAGCCAGCCATCGCTGTCTGCCTTCCACCATCTGATCTCCCTAGGTTAGTGAAGCTCTGCAAGCCCTGGTCACCTACATGCCGCTGCTGCCACCAGCCCCAGTTGAGTCCCAACTCCTGGGGCAGCCTAAGCCACCACCACTGCACCACTGCTGCCACCCTCACCCTTGCTGCTACCACAAGTCCCAGTTGAGTCCTGACTCCCAGGCCAGCCTAGGCCGCCACTGCCATGCCACCGCCGCCACCCACAGCACTTGTGGCCTAGCAAGCTTTTCTCCCCCAGCCCACTTGCCTGGTTTGCTTAACTGCCAGCACTGCTGCTACATACAGCACTCATGGCCTAGCAAGCTTCCCCCACCCCACCCCACTTGCCTGACTTACTGGTAGCCAAGAGGAAGGTGAGCCGGGGTTGACCTGCTGCCGCTTGGGTCCTGCCTGGATTCTCTGCAGCTACAGGGCCTTGCCTGCTAGAGTGGGGGGGGTGACTAGGGACATGATATTATGCCACCCACATCACCCCTTGCCTGCCGCCCCTTCCCTCTGCCACCTGCCAGCCTGCACGCTTTGGCTGAATGTGGGCCACTGCTGTGAGAATGATGCAAGTCAAGCCTTGTGAGAGAGGATCTTCCAGCCCATGGAGCTTGTATAGCAACAGCTCGCACTTGGCTAAAATGCTCAGCCTGAGGGAGGGGCGGCTGGAAGAGAGGAGATGCAGGCAGTGTAAGCCTTGTGCTTTCTGGGTGCCTCCCACACACCCCTCAACAGCCACGAACCCCAGAAGCTGCAGACAAGATGCAGGCTGGCAGGGGGCCGAGTGGCGATGGCTCTGTCCTGGCGGGAAGAAGGTAACTTTTGCAGACAGTCGAGAAACTGCTGCCTTGCCCAGAGCTGCCAGCTGGGTGGATGCTTAAAGTTCCTAGTCCTTTCTTTTCCCCAAAAGAGGGAGGGGAGGAAGTCCTACTCGCAGCCTCTTGTTTGACCCAGAACCTTGCCTGGCAGCTTTTCTGGGCAATGTGTGTGTGTGTGTGTGTGTGTGTGTGTGTTTCAGGTGGGTCTCCTAGCTTTAGAAGGAGAGAGGGAAGAGGAAAGGGAAGGAATAAGGAGGGGGAAAGAGAGAGAAAGAGAGAGAGAGGAAGAGAGATAGGAAGAGAGAAAGAAAGAGAGAGAAAGGGGGAGAAAGAGAGGGAGAGAGAAAGAAAGAGAGGAAGAGGGTGAGAGTGAGAAAGAGAGGGAGAAAGAGAGGGAGGGAGAGACAGAGGGAGGGAAAGAGAGAGAAAGCGAGAGGGAGAGGCAGAGAAAGAGAGAGGGAAAGAGAGAGAGAGGAAGAGAGACGGAAAGAGAGAGGAAGAGAGAGAGAAAGAGGGAAAGAGAGAAGGAAGAAACAAGAAAGAAAGGAAAGAAAATAGAAAGGAAGAAAAGGGATAGACGAAGAAAGAGGGGGATGGAAAGAAAGAAAGAAAGAAAGAAAGAAAGAAAGAAAGAAAGAAAGAAAGAAAGAAAGAAAGAAAGAAAGAAAGAAAGAAAGAAAGAAAGAGGGAGGAGAAAGTGAATGAGATACAGTATATGGATGGATTGATAGATAGATACATGGAAGGAGGGAGGGAGGGAGAAAAGAAAAAAAGGAGAGGAAGGAAGGACACAAACCCTGGTTTCAGAAGAAATAGCACAGCAATCTAGGGCTGGCCTGGAAGGGATCTCAGAGGTCATCTAGTTGAACCCCCTGCTCCAGCAGGAGATCTTTATGGAATCATAGAATAGCAGGGTTAGAAGGGAGTATGTGTGTGTGTGTACATGTGCGTATGTGTGCGTGTGTGTATGTGTGTGTCTGCATGGCTGTCAAAACTCCAAAAACAGATCAAGTAGCTCTGGGGAGGTCAGTCATAAATTAGAACACTTGCTAAGCAACCGGCTATTAAATGAGGACCACTTGTATTTGGTTTGCCAGTCACATGGCTACCTGGCCATACCCATGCAGTCACATGACTAAACCAAGCCCACCCAGTCACATGACCACCAAACCACGCCCATCCAGTCACGTGGACACCAAGCCACACCCACAAATTAAGCCACGCCCATAGAACTGGTTGTTAAAAAATTGAATCCCACCCCTGGAGAAGGGTCTTAGCAAGAGAAGTGACCTAGAACTCTATGGTCACTCTGACTGAGGTCCAGAGATCCTGTGTGGAGATGGGCTAGAGTTCCAGAAGGACAGCCATCAGTGCAGATCAATGGTGGGATTCAAATTTTTTTACTACCGGTCCTGTGGGTGTGGCTTGGTGGGTATGGCAGGGGAAGGATACTGTAAAATCTCTA